>NC_077227.1:399777586-400077586 GCF_027887165.1 Monodelphis domestica
TACTCTAGTGCAGGCACAACCTATCCAGATGTTTCCTGGCTGATACCTAAGCACCCACTGAGCTAACAAAAGATTTGAGATGTGATGACTCCCAGAGAGACTGTATTTTGATAGGGAAATCATGGAATCTCAGAGGTCATCTATCCCAATCCCAACCTGATCCATGAATCCCTTCTGTGTCATCCCTGACAGGGGGCCATCAGGCCTTTGTTTGAAGATTTCTAACTCTTTGGCTCTAGAAGAGAAGTGGAATTTGCCAGGTATGCAGTTTAGTTTCATTCTCTCTTCCCCTCCCCAATCAGAATAATACCTTGACATTTCAAACTTGATTTCCATTTCAACCACAGAAGAGGGGCCTCTTGTAGTGTGAATTGCAATCACCTTGGGCTGGTTTAACCCAGAGGTGGTTAATGATCACTGGTCCAAAGCCCTACTCCCACCACGTGGAGCAGAGCCCACTTCACAATCACCAACCAGCTGAGCAGCTGAAATTGACTTGCTCAGCTGGTCCTCCAAATAAAGCCATTTTAAGAGTGCACTGTACCATAGGAAGCAATTTGTTTCCTTAAGATTTAGTACCAAACGTCTAGATTGATTTTGATTTGAAAGACAGAAGCTACTGCAAGGTGAGTAATTTTAAACTTAACATATTCCTCCTCTCAAGGAGTCAAACCATTAAAATGAGGCACAAAGTACTTCTAATTTGTCAATCACCTCTGGTATAATTCCATTCTGATGTTACCCAAAAATTGCCCAGGAGACATTGTCTTTGACTCCTTCTCACTGTACTTTTCCCTTGGTTTGATCACAGCTTTAGTGCTCACTAACATGGGAGGTCTTCCCCGAAGTGCTCAGGAGGAAGGAAGGACAATTATAATAAGAATGGGCCTGAACTTAGAGTAAACTTGTCAGCTGGGGAAGGGTTGTTTTTTCCTCTCAAGTGCACAGCATAACATAGCATTTGATAGACAAAGTCAGACTTTTGAAGCCCTATTTAGAGCTTGGGGTTCTAATATCCAGCACCCAAGACAGAGCTATTGCTATTATAGGGAAGACAGCTCTGTTCACCAGTATTCCCAGTCTTACGTGCACACTCATGTCAAATCATGCCCCCTGCAACTATCTTCCCCCACTCTTAAAAAAATTACATATAAATGTATATATACGTAAAACAAGAAACTGAAATCATACATATATTTACATGTAATATATAACTATTACACATTAATGTTTTATATACTATATTAATATAATATGAAAATAACATATCATAGATTACGTATTAATCTATGATATACATATATAAATATATATGTGTATATATAAATATATATATATATATATATATAAATGCTCTCAGTTCCTTGTTAGTTAACTTCCTAATTAGAGACTAACTTAATTCTTATCTTGGGAGTAAATCTCTAGGGATTTGGGTCTAACTTAATGATATATCACATCAGGGGCTTCTAGAAAAGCTATTTCAGGTTTAGAGTACTCTGTGGAAAGCCCATGGGCCCCAAGCTGATGTGTTTATCTCTACTACTCAGCCATAAGACACAACTAATTCAGAGTAAAAGCATTTGATAAAATAGTAAAAGAATATTTCCTCCCTACCCCATTTAATCTGGGTGACCATGTGCCATAGAGACACACATTCTCCATAAGAAGAAAATAGATATGAATTAAGATGATGGATGGGATCATCCATATAAAGACTACTTATAGAGAACAACTAGATAGTTCAATGGTTAGAGAATCAGCTAGAAACAGGAGATCTTGAGTTCAAATCTAGCTTCAGACACTTCTACCTGTGTGACCCTAGGGGAGTCACTTAATCCTTATTGTGTAGCCCTAACCACTCTTCTGCCTTAGAACCAATATATTTTATACTATAGTATATACAAGATGAAAGGTAAGGGTTTAAAAAAATTTTTAAGGAATACTTAGGCCAGGATTCACGGGAGGAGGGATGTTTTTCAGAGAGAGAAAAGATTCATATAGATGACATGTATAACCAGGGCATATCCATGGAGGCATACCTTTCATGCTGAAGGTCATTGATGTTTTCTGGTGATTTTATCGCTATCTCTCTGAGCCTATTCCATAAAAAGTACTGATCACTTCTGGGCCTGTAATTAAATAGCACAATGTATCACTGTTGATACTCTGTTATGATACACTGTTGATACTGTGTTTCATTTGGAATATTGCCTCTCTGCCACAAGAGAATTAAAGTCTGTAATCTCTCTTTTCACTCAATCCTCAGAGCCTAAACCTCAGCTCTGTTAGAAAAACTGGACACTTACACATCAGATTAGGAAAGAAATCTTCAGATGTTTATTCTCCATAAAGAGAAATTTGTCAGGCAGCTAGGTGGTACAATGAATAAGAGTTCTGGACCTAGAGCCAGGAGGATCTTAGTTCAGATCCAACCTCAGACATTTCCTAGCTGTATGACCTTGGATAAATCATTTCATTTCTGTTTGCCTCAGTTTCCTCACCTATAAAATGGAGATAATAATAATGTCTATCTCACAAGGATAGTGTAAGGATCAAATGAGATAGTATTTATATTAGCACAGTGTCTGGCATATAGTAGGTACTATACAGATGCCAATAATTATAATTATTATTATATTCCATAGTTTTTTGCCTCTAGGGATCAAACTGTTTTATATCACAGGATAGTCAACCAGCTAATTAAAGTCCTTAGGCATTCAATTTGTCTTTGAATTCAGTTCTTCCTGTTTGCAGAGCCAGTCATTGTCCTCCTCCTCTATCTGACTTAGGACAAGAAAATCCCCTTTAACTCCAGACAACTTGATTGCCACCCTTCACTACCCTCAGTTCATTTCAAAGCCTGCCTTCCAACAAATTCCAAAGGGCTGTCTGGCTATAGGAAACTATGGTTTTCCTCAGCTCCCTCAATCCTTTTGGTCTTTGGCAAATGAATCTGAGCAATAACAAAAGCTAAGAGGAGGGACCAAAAACAGAAGCTAAGGAGAAGATCTTATTATTTAGCTCCTAGGCCACTTTCCTACAATATTTTGTGTATGTGATCCATAACAAGTCTTCCAGGTTTTGAGCCACCTTATAAAAGTTTGTGTAAAAATTCAAAACATTTAAATTACCAATTTGGTGGCACACTGGGAAGAACCCTGGGTCTGAAGTCAGGAAGATCTAAATTTGAATCTAGACTCCAATACTGACTTTGTCTCTTTTTGCCTGTTTCTTCAATTATAAAATAGGGATAATAATAGTACTTGGCTCCTAAAGTAGTTGAGAAGACCAAATAAGATAATATTTGTAAATCACTGAGTGCAAACCTGGGTACACAGTTCATAAATGTTTATTTCTAGAATGTTCAACTATGATACACTTAGCTGCTCTTAGCAATCTAATGAACCAGGACAATGTGAGAGGGAAATAGGGGGTTTTTATAGAAAGGTTGGACTGGATTATTTTAAAATAGGGTGACCAGGAATTTAATTCCAAAGAGATTTATTTACAATTTATTTATAAGACATAGAAAAAATGAAGTTAGAAAATTAGAGAGAGGATAGGGTAAGATATCTAGCCTAAGCATCTTGTATTTTGCTCTTACCCTTGGCTCAGAAACAGGCAGGGGAGTTTAGTCCTTAAATGGAGAGACCTCCGTCCTTATAGCCAAGGACCTGGGGATACTGGGAGCCTCTCTCAAGAGGATAGGTCTCTCCTGAGGCTAGGCTATTCAGAAAATCCAGGAAAGGAATCAGCTTTTTCATTCACCACATGTCAGTCCAAAAGGAGAGATTCAAGGACAGTCTCACCAAATACAGGATCTTGGGTCCAATCAGCAGATTCTTCATCAGTGTCCAACTCAAACTCAGAACTCCAGAAGAAGTCGAAGTTGTCCCAGGAAGTTGTAACTCCCTTTTAAAGACACTTTCTTTTGAGTCACTTCCTGACCTTCCCCTAATTTTACATCTACCAATCACAGTTGAAGCTTTGCAAAGGACTATCCAGGGGGCAGTCAGTTTGATTCTGATTTGTCACCCACTATTGCACACATGTGTCACAGACCTCTCCCACTTAATGATTAAGTGTGATGTTTACACTTTTGGTGATTAAATCTAAAAATGGACAGGGGAGTTAACTTAATCTTCACAATCAGGGGAGAGTTAATTAATTTTATTTTCACAATCAGGGGAGAATTAAATTTAATCTTTACAATTCTCAAGGACTTATGACAAAGAAGGCCATCCACCTCCAGAGGTAGAACTGTTGGAGTCAGAATGCAGATGAAAGCATATGATTTTTCATTTGTTTATTTGAGTTTTTGTTCTAGGTTTCATATGCTTTTTCTCTTACAAAAAATGAACAATATGGAAATATGTTTTGCATAATAATACATGTATAACAGATCAAATTGCTTGCCAGCTCAGGGAGGAGGGAGAGGAGGGAAGGAGACAATTTTGATCATATTGCTTCAGAAAACTTGTGTGGAAATTTGTTATTATATATAATTGATTAAAAAATTATAATTTAAAAAATAAATGTTTATTTCTTCCCTGTAAGTTGAAGGCATAGAAATAATCATTGTGAACCATAAAATGATACTAACAATATCTATAACAATAATAGATGGAACTCAAAGGCAGATAGAGAGCCAGTCTCAGAACCAGGAAGACCTGGGTTTGAGTCCTATTCCTGATACATACTGTCTGTGTGACCTTGAACTAGTCATTTAACTTCTCAATGCCCCAACAACTCTCCACTGCCAGTTGTAGAACTTTCACCTGGCTGCTGTAGAGGAGATTTCTATTCAACAGTGAAATCTCAGACCTGGACCACCCCACTAAAAAAAAATGGCAAGGCTCTGCTAGATGTTGGGGATAATTTATGTGTGAGGACAAAAAAAGACAAAACACCATGCATTCATATTGGTAATGAAAGATCTTTGAGAGTCAGAAGAGTTTTGCTCTTATCTTTGTATTCCTAACACCTAGCACAGTCTTGAACTTTGCTGTTACTGTTGTCCCTGATGAAGGACACTGAAGGATGCTCCATCTGTTACTCCAGACTATGGTCCCACACAGTGGTTGGGAGATTCCCTCTCCAACATTACAGGGCCAGGAGGAAGGGAGAAGGGAGGATAATGACAACTCAAGATTCCATAGAGTCACAGACAGAATAGGAAGGATCCTTAGAACTTAGACCAGCCTCCTAATTTTATAGCAACAGCCACCTAGTGCATTACAAAATGTGCTGTGCAACATTCAAAGCCCTTCATAACCCCAGCCTCTCTTACACCTTACCCTCTTATAGATAGTCTCAATCCAGTAACTCTGCCCTCCCAGCTGTTTAGGAACAATTCACTTCATTTCTCAGCTCTGGGTATTTTCTCTACTTGAGCCCCATCTCTGGGATGCTCCACCTACTCTCCTCCCTGTCTTCCTTTAAATTCCAACTAAAATTCCATATTTTAATGGAAACTCTTCCAAAACTCTCTAATTATTTCCTATTTACACTCTATATAGTTTATGCATTTTCACTTGCTTATTGTCTCTTCCATTAGATTGTGAGCTCCTTAAGAAAAGGGACTCTCTTTTGCCTCTTCTTATATCTGTGGTACTTAGCACAGTGCCTGGCACATATAAGGTGCATAATAAATGTTTATTGACTGATTGGCTTTGGTCAGAAGTAACAGATGGGGCAGCTAGGTGGCTCAGTGGATAGAGAGCCAGGCCTAGAAATGGGTTCAAATCTGGCCTCAGACTCTTCCTAGCTGTACAACCCTAAGTAAGTCTTTTAACCCCCATTACTTACCTGTATCACTCTTTTGCCTTGAAACTGATACTGAGTATTGATTCTAAAATAGAAAGTAAGGGTTGTTTTGTGTTTTTTTTTTTAAAGAAGAAAGAGATGTGATTTTCTTCCACTGTACTAGTCATTGTATCAGGGGCAGCTGCATATCCCAGTCAGTGGCTGGGTATGAGAGGATGACAAAACAAAACTATCCTTTGAGACTGATGCTAACAAAAAGTCAAGAATTTTTTTTTCATTTAGGCAGGAAATAACTTGCCTGAAAGATGAGTCAGATTGGTGTTGCAGATAAGACTAAAGTTTTCCCTAAATCTCTGCAGGAGGCCTGAGGCCTAGGATATCTCCTAATAAAATTTCATTAGGAAGATGCCAATTTATAATTTAACTAAGTCATCTGACAATTATTTAATACGTACCTACTGTTACTAGTCCTGTCATGAAGAAATATTGCAGTAAAACAAGCTTTTTGTGACTAAGAAAGAATATTGAAAAAAGAAAACTGGAAATGATAAAATTAGACAATGCTTATCCAGTTGTATGTCTTATCTCCCATATTAGATTAATAAAGATCTCATCTCTGTGGTGTTTTGTGGTTTAGATACACGATCTCATTTGACCTTAGAAAAATCTTATGGGTCAAGTGCAATTATTGTCTCCATTTTACAAATAAGAAAACTGAGATTTAGACTGGTTGCCCAGAGTCTCACTCTTATAGGGTATATGAAGTAAGATTCAAACTCAGATCTTCAACCTTCAAGTTCAGCACTATCTTTGCTATACTCTATCACCTCTTTTAATCAGATGCAATTCAAGAAATACTTATTAAACACCACTGTCTAAGGCACCAAGGATATAAAAATCCCTATTCCAAGGAGTTTGTTTATTATACTTGAGGGATACATTGTGTTCAAGGAATAGCACAAGGAAGGCTGATGTGGGGAAAATCTATAAATCACTGTGAAGATCAGGGAAGACTTCCCAGAGGAGATGGCACCTGAGTGGATCTTTACAGGAAATAAAAGGACTTTGAGAGGTAGATATGAGGAAAGAGAGTTTTCCAAGCATGAGAAATGGTTTATTTATGAGAAAAAGGCAAAAGTTGTAGATTCACAGTTGAACATTGAGTAATCCCATTTGCCTGGAATGAGGGTGGTGTGGTGATATGAAATAAAACTAGATAAGTAGGTAAGTCAGATTTCAAAGTTTCAATTGCCCCATTAAAGGGGCATTAAAGAGTTTACATCCTATTCTAAAGGTAATAGAAAGCCCCTAAAATTCCTTTTTCCCCATTGTTAAATGCTCACCTTCTCTCTTAGTACTAATTCTAAGACAGAAGAGGGGTTAGTTAGGCAATTGGAGTTAAGCGATTTGCCTAGGATCACATAGCTAGGAAATACCTGAGGTCAGATGTGAACCCAGGTCCTCTTGTCTCTAGATCTGGCATCTCTATCCACTGAGCCATCCAGCTGTCCATGAAGATTCTTAAGCCTAAGAGGGACAAGGCTAAACCTGTGCCTAAGTAATATTATTGTGGCAGCTGTGATCAAAGAGGGGTAAGCCTGGAGGTGGGGAGGCCAATTAGGTTGCTGTTACAGTAGTCTAGATTAGAAATGAGGAGAGCCTGACCTGGCATGGTGACAATGGGAGTGAGGAGAGATACAGTGGATGAAGAATTGATAAGACTTGGCAGATGATTGGATATGAGAGATGAGAGAGAAATGACAATTCAAGGATATCTCTGAAGTTAGGTACATGGCTGGCTGGAGGATGTTGGTATCCTCAAAAGAAATTTAGTGTCTTGAAGGGTGTATAGTTTTATGGGGAATGATAATGAGTTCCTTTTTGGACATACTTCATTTGAGATGTCTGTGAACATCCAAGAGGGAACAGAGGGAACATACAGAAGGCAATTGATAATGTGTGACTGAAATATGGAAGAGGGATTGGGGTAGGGCTTCTTTTATTTCATCTTTCTATCTCTCATGCCTGGTACAGGGTCTTATATATTTATCTGGTTCATTCCAACAATTTACGGTCTTAAGGGAGGTTTTTACATAAGAGTCAGACTAAGCAATAATGGGTGAAGTGATAAAGAAAACTTTATCAGGACATGTTTTAAGTCATACAAGGGCTTTAAATGAGGAATCTGGAGGTGGGAACATGGAGAACAAAAGCAATAAGGCTCTTCAGAAACAGCAAAAAGGGGAAAGGAGATCAGCAAGTCACTACAAAAAGCTTGCCATCAGATATGTCATTGCCCAGATTTGCCAGCTCTCTGGGGCTCCTCCAAAGAAATATTTGAGATATCTGACTTTCTATCTCCTCCATAGCAGAGTAGCTCAATTACACAGTTAAGAAGGATTCATGGGTTTTGAGGGAGAGAAAGGGTCATCACACAAAAAGTACCTGATTGGTTTCCTTTCTCTGATGTCACAGACCTATAGCCTGGCAATCATGCCCCAGTTTTATAAACATGAGGTAGGGAAGATTCTCTTGGAAGTTGGCAGAGCATGAGAGAAGTGGGAAGGGTAGGTCCAGAACAGAGGTAGTTTACTGCAAGAGATATGAAAGAGAGAAAGAATGAAAGAGAAGAAAGAAGAGAGGGAGAGAGAGAAATAAAGGGAGGGAGGAAGGAAGAGAAAATGATGGGTGGATGATATATCTATTATAAATATATCATATTTCATAAGTGATTCAGGAAATAAGTTATCAGACATGATATTCCTGAGGCTTGGGCAGCCCTATAATAAAGAAAGGTACTAGTTATTTCACAGTTTGAAAATGTGACAAGGCCAACCAAGAAACAGGATAATCGAATTTAAAGTTGAATGAAACCTTAGAAATCATTTATTCCAGCCTACTCATTTAAAAATGAAGAAACCAAGGTCCACAGAGGTGAAATAACTTTCCCAAGGCCATTCAAGTAGTAAAAACCAAGGCTAAGATTTGAATATAGGTCTTCCAACTGATGTGAGAGAAACATACTCAAGTTTGGAGTAGGGTCTCACCCCAAGACTAGGAGACTCAAACTCTGTTCAATTCAGAAGTAAGAAAAGAATTTTATTTGAAGAAGTGGTCTTTAATGGTATAATAGCCTAATAGCTGGTGGAATAGTCCTGGGGGGTAATCAGATAGTCTTAGGGCTGATCCCAGGGGCTGGTAGAGTAGCCTCTTTGGAACTGATAGTATGGCTCCTCTGTACAGTGGCTGCTTCCATTGCAGAGTGGCAGCTTCTATCATGGAGTGGCAGCGTCCATACCCTGTGGATCAGGGTTGGCATATTTTATTGGGGTCTGGTAACTTGGTATCTTCCTTTCCAAACTCAGGTGGAGGTATGTTTTGGGATTTGTTTCCATAGGTAATAAGGAACATGTGCAAGATTGGGAGATTCTTGTGGAATTCCAGAACTCCAAGTCCACAGGTTCCATGTTCCTCCATTGTCCACCTTGTCATCATTTGTCAACATGGGAGAGGTCTTGCTGCTCTTCTAGAGTGGGAGCATGGTACATTGGAGAACCACTATAGGTAGTTATTTATAAGAACACAATACTGATGCCTAGTATAGAATATTACAGTACACAGAGTGGATAATTGAACAATCTATAATTCATGCTTGACTAATGCTGAAACTACAGATTTTGTAGTTGATGTTTAACCAGTGAGAAATGCAAGATTTCAGAGTAGGAGAGTCCCATTCCCATTACTACCTGCCCACTGTGAGTCCACATCACAACTCCAGCTCTAGTAGTCTTTTCACTGAATCATACTGCCTCATTCCCTGATTCTTTGCTCATTCAAGTCATAATTTGGCTTATGTTTAATTTTCCAATTAGACTTTCCTATTGGGAAGCCTACTTGACCCGTGACAAGGAATTTGATCAGCTTGACCTTTATATTTCTCAGTCAATTAATAAACTGGTAGGTGTTTAACCAGACCCTTCATTCAGTTTCTTGTGAGTCTAGCTATGAATCTACCCACTTCGGAATTTCATCATTTTAAGTGAATTGATAAGATCTAGTTCTTGAATAGGCAAAACTAAGGAAAAGATTCAAGATCCCATGGTGATCCTGCCTGGTATGACTTGGTATCCAGTTAGACCCAGTGTGAAATAGCTGATAGTCTCTCTTCAGAGCATCTTAATTGCAAGGGTTTGGGATGAACCCTCCAACTTACAATGTAGTGTATGCTCTTTCATCAGAAAAAGTTGGCAAACTTGATCATTGTTTTCTAGGAAATCTTTCTTCAAAGGCAGCTAAGGATTTTTATTCAGGTTACTATATAGCATCTCCTATTTATCCCTCCCTAAAGTTACCCCTCCAATTTTATATGAGGTGTGTCATCCCATTTTGAAATGCTCGTTTCAACATATTCACTACTTAGATGTAATATAAAGTATTTAGCATCTCCTTCAGGCAGCTAGTTGATTGATAGGGCACTGGGCTTGGAATCAGGAAGACTCATCTTCCTGAGTTCAAATCTGTCCTCAGACACTAGCTGTGTGACCATGGATAAGTTCACTTAACCTTATTACACTCTATGCCACAACAAGCTCAAAATGGATATGCAACCTGATTGTTAAAGGTCATATAATAAAAGAAGAGAATGAAATTACATACCTTCCACAAATAAGACTAAAGGGAAAGTTCTTTTTTATTTTAATTTTTATAATTTTTTTCCACAGTTTCATGTTCATTTTTCTCTCCACTCTTCCTTCCCCCCTCCCAGAGCCAACAAGTAATTCCACTGGGTTATTCAAATGTTATCACTTGATATCTATTTCGATATGATTCATTTTTGCAATGGAGCAAGCTTTTAAAACCAAAACCCCAAATCATATATCCATATAACTAGTGATAAGTCATATGTTTTTCTTCTGTATTTCTATTCCCATAGTTCCTTCTCTTGATGTGGATAGCATTCTTCCTCATAAGTTAGGGGGGAGGTTCTTAACAACAACAATAAAATGATTAAAGTGTAGATAATTTTGATTATGTGAAATTAAAAGGCTTTTACATGAACAAATTCAACTAGGATAATGAAGGAAGATAATGAATGATAAAGTATGTATGAAGCATTAACTATGTGCCACTAAGCACTGGGGATGCAAATATAAAGACAAAGTCTTTGCTCTCAAGATGTTTACATTTTAAAGATAAAGCATAAACCAAGGTAGGATAATTAGACAGTGATATTTTAATTCAGAAAATTACATAAATGCTGATTAGAGCCATGGTGAAACAAAATTATATACCCTTTTCAGCATTCATGAAAAAATTAATTTCATTTTAATTCCAGTACCGGAAATGGAGGACATGGATGAGTTTTGGTGCTGAAGGGAAGTATAGTTACAAATAAGGCCTAATTGTAGCAGACAACTAAGGCAACCACCAATCAAGAAAATGGGTTCTCAGGGTATGAGTTCTGGCCATAAAAGGGTTAAGTCTTCCAGGGCTTGGTTCAAGCAACATAGTAGCTGATAACAAGTTCAATGGTGACAAATGTGGTGATAATCCCCACCAAGTCCAGGGAGTAAAGTGGGGAAAACTCTTTGTATCAAATATCAGATTATATATAAGATATGATATATGAGAAACTAAAATAAATATATAAGACCAATTTAAAACAATAAACCTTTGTTAAGTTCCTACTATGTGCAAAGCACTGGGGCTATAATTAATTTTTTTTAAATAACTCCCTGTCCTTAAGGAACTTACAGTCTAATAGGTAGGGGACAAGACACAAAAGAGGTAGGAAAGCTTGTTGGGGAGAGAGAACTGAGCATAGGGTCATCTTGTTCTATGCTGCCGAAAGCAGAGCAACAGGCAGAGTGGACCAAGATCTAGACTTCAAATGGACAAGTCATTAAAGGATAGGAACAAAGAGTTGAAAATTTTCTTCAACTAGTAAAGAAATACAAATCAAAATAACTCTGAGGCTTTACCTCATCCTCAGAAATACCTCTTGGCAAAGATAACAAAAATAAGAAGGGCCCATGGAAAGATAGACACACTGATATATTACTGGAGTTGTTTATTGGTCCAACCATTATGGAAAACAATCAAGAATGTTGCAAAACAAAAGTGTTATTAAAAGTATAATCAGAGAATCATCTGCCCAGCATATACCCCAAGGAAGTCAAAGAAATTGGGTTCCATATACACTAAAATATTTAGAGCAGGATGTTTTTGTAGAAGCTAAGTAGATGCTCATTGACTAGAAAATGGCTAAATAAATTGTGATCCCTGAATGTAATGGACTTTAACTGTGCTGTATGTATGTGCTTATGTTCATGTAGCAATGAACCCAAGGAATTCCAGAAACTTAAGAAGACTTGTATGAATTGATGTTCAGTGGATTAAGCAGGACCAGTAAAATAATGTACACAATGACTACAATAATATGCAACTGAAATTGAAAATAACAAAACAAAACTGAACACTGAGCAATTATAATGATCAACCTTGGTTCCAAAGGAAAAATGAGAAAAATTAGTTTCCTTATTTTCCAAGGAATAAAGCCATGGATACAAAATATTATATGTACTGTCAGACTTGATTGGTGAGTTAGTTTTGCTTAACCATTTTTCCCTCTTTCTTTTTTATTTTTTGCTATAAGTAGGGAATAGAGGATAAATTCATAATTGAAGGCACTATGAAAATAATAGATATCAATAAAACTGATTTTGAAAGTGGGAATACAAGGAAAACCATAAAGCAACTTGGCAGGAAACACTTTTAGTTAAAAACTTATACCACATAGCACATTAAATTTGAAATATGGTTGAATGAAGGTTTGATAACCAGACAAAAGTTTTGAAAAATATAGTTAATTGGAGAATTGATCATCAGACAAAGGGATTGGGAAGTTAGAAGAGAGTTTATAGGAAGAGTTCAGTGTTGCAAATATAAAATTTGAGATGCCTTTTAAATATAGAGTTGGAGATGACCAAAAGGAAGTTAGAGACACGGAGCTGAAGTTCAAGAGAATCAAGAAGTAGATATGTCATATGCAGACACAATATCATTTTTTCTTTTTTTTCTTTTTTAAAGCTATAGTGGGGAGATGGGGTAAATGGTAAATAGGGTGTTATCAATTTTTTTAAAAGATATAAAACTTTTTTTTAACAAGTGCAAACTATAATGATCAAAAAATCACTCAAATCACCAAAATAAGAGAAAACTAAATTAAAACAATTTTTGATGTATCATCCCACACATGTCAAAATGGCAAAAATGGAAAAACATGAAAATGGTCAGAGTTGTCTGGGATGTAGAAAAACAAGTACATTAATAAACTGAATTGTTTCAACCACTTCTAAAGAACAATTTGAAATTATTCAAGAAAAGTAAACGATTCCACCCCTTTGATCCAGTGAAACTGTGATCAATTATAAAAAGGGGAAAGGAAAGAGAAGGGAAAAGTAGACTTGTGAAATTCATTTCTCCAAGTAATACAGGCTGAAAATATAAATAGCTTTCCAATCTTGAATAAATTCCTGAATGACAGAGCTAGAATGGGTGATTATAGAAAATGAGTATATTTGGCAGATGTTCTCAATAGTCCCTTTTGAGACTAACAAAAAGGACAACCTCCCCATCTACAATCCATTTGACATTAAATCACAGAAACTCAAAGTTGGTAAGGACCCTGAAAATCAACTAATCAAGCCCTCTCATATTTTAGATGAGGATATTGAGGCTTGAAGAGGGTAAAGAAAATTTGGGATTGCTACTCACAGAACCTTCATTGCAGAAGAGAATCGAGACTAGAGCAAACTACAATGGGTCCATCATCTCCCTAGTCCAAGACAGCATTCAGTATAAGATTACATTAAAATTTTTGACTGTTATATATCACATCATTTATTCATATTGAGATTATGGTTTGCTAAAACCCTTGTCTTTTTTTCAAACTGCTGCCTATCTAACCATGCCTCCTCTATCTTATGATTTAGGAATTGATTTTTTTAAACCCAAGACTTACATTTATTCCTTTTACATTTTATCTTACTAGATTTGGCCCAGAGTTTTTGATAACTTTTGAAAGTATTAAACTTTTCTGCTGTCCAGTGCATTAATTATTCCTTTATAAGGTGTTATAGGTCTTATAAATTTGATAACAGATTTATCTCCAACTTTAAAATATTGCCTCAAATTAAAATTTGGAGTAGCAGAGGCAACAAAAGTTCAGAGTGAGATATTTTTCCAGCCTAAGAAAACTTAAGAAGTCAGGAAATGTCTTTGGGGTGGAGGCTTGCCCAGAGCCTACACAAGTAGCTGAGACAGCAACAGTAGCCCCAGCAGAAGGAGCTTCAGGAGCTCTCAACCAAAAGGAAATAAGGTAGTTGGACGAGTGGTCAGAAAGAGATTATAGGGGACCCTTGGCTAGCACTGATTGGTAAATCTATTGCCCATATGCAGTTATAGATCTCAATTCTGGGGCAGAGAGGAGTGTTGGTGGTCAATCACAAAGAAGGAGACCTAGTAATAGTACCAAAGCAAGGAAGAATTTATTCTTTTCAATGGAATGTTGTGCATCTTCAATAATTTCACCAATTCTATTTTTAGGATGCTATTTTCTTCAGTATTTTTGTGCTATAAGTGTAATAAAATGAGTGCTAGCATTTGCAGTGCAGAAAATCCTGGGTAAAGACCAGAATACAGATCAGGAGAGCAGTGATCATACCTATCCCAGAATCACACCACTTTGGAGGCACCAAAAACTAGCAGACCCCCAAAACTAGCTCTGAAAACAGCAGCACAAAAAAAGCCTAAAGTTTGGGACAGTCTTCCCAACCCCAGATGAGCAGATTCCAACTTTATGTTAAAGTTCAAAGTAAAAAGTAGGTTGGAAAAATGAGCAAACAAAAAGAAAAAGAATTTGACCATTAAAAGCTACTATGATAGTAAGAAAGACCAAGGCATAAACTTGTAAGAAGACAGCAATATAAAAATAATTACACAAACAAAACCTCAAAGAAAAGTGCTAATTAGACCTAAACCCAACAACAAATCCTAGAAGTTAAAGAGGATGGCTGATAGAGGAAAATTGGGAGAAAAAAATGATGCAAAAAAATTATGGAAAGAGAATAGCTTTGTATAAAAGAGGTACAAAAATACTGAAGAAAATAATATTCTAAAAAATAGAATTGACCAAATATTTGAAGAGGCACAAAAGCCCATTGAAGAAAATAACTTCTAAAAAAGAAGAATTAACCAAAAATAGAAAGAGGTACAAAAATTGACTGAAAAAAACTCCTTAAAAAGCAGAATTGGATAAAAGGAAAAAGAGGTACAAAATCTCACTGAAGAAAATAAAAGAAGTGAGCAAGTAGAAGCTAATGACTCCATAAGACATCCAAAAAAAACACACAATAAAATGGTCAAAAGAATGAAAAAATAGAAAATGTGAATTATATAGAATATAATATATAGAATATAAATAGAAAATGTCATTGAAAAAACAACAGTTCCAGAAAATAGATCGAGGAGAGAGAATTTAAAAATTATTCGATTATATGAAAGTCATGATGAAAGAAAGAGCCTAGATATCATATTTCAAGAAATTATCAAGTAAAACTGCCCTGACATCTTAAACATAGAGGGTAAAATAGAATGGAAAGGATCCACAGATCACCTTCTGAAAGAAATCCCAAAATGAAAAATTCTAAGAAAGTAGAATTCCAGAGCCCCCAGGTCAAAGAAAAAAATACTTTAAGCAGCCAGAAAAAAATACAATTTAAATATTATGGAGTGGCAATCAGGATCACACAAGATTTATCAGCTTCCACATTAAAGGAGCAGAAGGCTCCTTTAGGCTCCAGAAGGCAAAAAGCTATGATTACAACCAAGCAAACAATGTAATTCTTCATGGGGGGTGGGGGGGGTTGATTTTTAATGAAATAGAAGATTTTCAAGCATGCTTGATGAAAATACCAGAAAAAAAATTGATATTCAAATGGAAAATTCAAGAGAAACACTAAAAGGTAAATGTGAAAGAGTAATAATAAGGGACTTGATAAAGTTAAATTGTTTACATTTCTATATGGGAAGATGATACATGTAACTCCTAAGAATTTTATCATTATTAGGGCAGCTAAAAGTATTTTGCATAGATAGAGGATATGAGTATGAGTCAATTATGTCAGAATGATCTCCCAAAAACAATGGAGTGAGAAAGAAGGATGCACTTGAAGAAGGGGGAATAGAGAAGTTAATTGAAAAATATTTTCTCACATAAAAGAATTGTGCAAGGAAGGAGTTTTACACTGGAAAGGAAAAGGAAAATGGGAGTGGGAAATTCTTAAAACCTCACTCTCTTCTGATTGGTTCGAAAGACATACACAGAGTTAAAGACCTGGAACAGAATCTAATATGAATCAATTGAACTTAAAAAAGGTAGGGGTGGTAATCATGATCTCAGACAAAGCAAAAGCAAAACTATATCTAATTAAAAGACATAATCAAGAGAATTACATTGTCCCAAAAGATACGATAGAAAATGAAGTAATATCAAAAAATTACAGCACATTTCCCTAGCAAAGGCATCATTTCACTAATGTATCATGGGTATAGAGCTAAGCTAAAGTTATAACAAGAGCCATTCTGCAGTTGATAAAGGGTCGAAGGACATAGGCAGTTTCCAAAAGAAGATATCAAAGTTATCTATAGTCATATTTTTAAAAGGCTCTAAATCACTACTGATTTAAGAAAGACAAAGCAACTCTGAGGTACAACCTCACACCTATCAGAAATGACAAATGCTGGAGGGGTAAGGAGAAACTAGGAACCCTAATGAACTATTGGTGGAGTAGTGAAGTGATCTGACCATTTTGGAGAACAATTTGGAACTATACCCAAAGAGTTATAAAACTGTACATGCACTTTGACCCAGCAATCCCACTATTATCTGTATCCAAAAGAGATCAAAGAAAAAGTAAAAAGACATATATGTACAAAAACATTTTAATAGCTCTTTTTTCTTATAGGGGCAAAGAATTGTAAATCAAGAAGATATACTCATCAGTTGGGGAATGACTGAACAAGTTGTGGCTTATGAATGTGATAGAATACTATCATGCTATAGGAAATGAAAAAGATGATTTCAGAAAAATATGGAAAGACCTATATGAACTGATGCAAAATGAAGTGAGAGGAACTTTGATATCATTGTGCACAGTAAAAGTTGGAATGTTGGTACAGTTGGAACAGTAAATGTTGGAATGATGGTCAATTGGGAAAGACTTGGCTACTCTTATCAATCCAATAATCCAAGATAATTCCAGAGGATTCATGATGAAAAGATGCTAATTACCTCCAGAGAGAGAACTGATGAACTCCGACCATAAGTTGAAATATAATTTCCTTGCTTTTTTGGAATTATGGATAATATAGAAATATATTCATATAATGATATTATTTGTCTTCTCAGAGGTTGGGGCAGAGGGGAGGGAAAGGAGAATATTTGAAATTCAAAATTTTAAAATAAAGGAAAGTTAAAGTGAATAATATTAAAGAAATAAATTTTACATAAACATGCCACTTGAACTTTTATCCAAATCCATGATTAAAAATGCTAATTGCAGAGGGTCAACTATCAATATATATGGCAAGCTCTTCCCTGGAGGCTTCCTTCTGAATTGACATGAAATGATTGGGATGATGAATAAATACTCTTTGGGCACATCCTTTTCAACCAGTTCCAAATCCACCTCATTGTATTATTAATACACATTTGTCCATATTTTCTAGAAGAATAGCATGAGATACATTATCAAATGCTTTGTTAATATCTAAGTAAATCATGTCCATAGCATTGCAATGATCTATAAACTTTGGACCAAAGCATATTTCCTTTGTGTAAAAATGAAATAGTCTGGAATGTGTTCTTGATAAAGCAATATTGGTTCTTTGTTATTAACACTTAATTTTTCTAGATGTATGATAACTATCCTTTGAAGGATAAGTATAAGGAAGAAGCTACTGTGTTTTTGATAAGATGGTCATAGTAATCAAAATTTCATTACTGTGATAGAATTCAAATCTAGGTATGATTGTACTGTTAGTAGAGATGTGAACTGATACAACACTTCTGTAAAGGAACCTTGAATTATGTGGAAAAAATAACATATCCATACTCCTTGATTCAGAGTCCTATTTCCAGGTGAGAGAATAACAAAGAGGTCAATAACAAAAATTAAAACCCATATACACCAAAAAATTTATGGCACCATTATTTGCAATAGCAAAGAACTAGAAACAAAATAAATGCCCATTAACTGAGGAAAAGCTAAATAAATTTTGTATATGAATGTATATGAATATTATTATGGTATAAGAAATTATAAATATAAATATTGAAAAATACATGAACAACAAACAACTACAACAAAGTGGAAAGAACAAAAACAAAAAATAAAATTGAATGCTACCAACTTACATTGACCAAGCCTAGCTCTAGCAAAAGATATGTGAAATTGAGACAGATGGCGGCTTAGAAGCTGTGAAAATTCAGACCTCAGAAACCCTTCCTTACCGATCACAAACTGAGTGCTCCTAGGACACTGAAATTCAAGCTGAACAACAGGAGCTACTGAAAGGACAGAAACCTCAGGGCCGGCAAAGGGGTTGCTCCAAAGAGCTTACTTTGAAAGTAACCTGGGCCAGTCTCCGGGCATTCAACACAGACTGTAGAGGAGGAGGGTGGTGGTTGTTATTGTTGTTTTTGGTTCGTGGATCAATCCGCCCAAACCAGCTGAACATAATCCCATCAAGAGCCCTCAGCCCAGGGAGGCCATGACCTCTCCCCCCTTAGAGAGCAGGGTCTTCTGAAAAAACATAAACCTAGAGGCGGAGTCAAGATGGCAGCCTAGAAGGAGCATAGATCTGGCAGCCTGGCTAGAGCTTTGGAGATCCTCCATATTTGCTCTAGCTGTCCAGGAAGTTTAAAACTCAGAGTAAACCCAGCCCGACTAAGCTGAACTCAATCCCATCAAAAGTCTCCAGAATGCAGGGAAGCCCAGGCTCCCCACCCATCCTCATTGACTGCTGGACTTTAAGCCAATCAAAAACCTCCAGAGGACAGGGAAGCTCAAACCCCCAACAACCCTCCCCCAGAGATTACACCAAGAGATCTTCTGTTAAAGCTCCAAGAGGGGAGACTGATAGAAGTCCCCAAAAAAAACAAAAAAAAAATGAGAGGAACAAGAGCACAGACAAATACAGGGAGTAAAGAAGGGATGAATTTGAGCAAACAACAGAAAAAGAAGAAAGAAACTACAATAGACAGCTACTACTCAGCAAATGGAACAGAGGGGGAGAGATCAGCAAACAATAAACCAGAAATCCCAGCAAATTGGATACAGGCTGTGGAAGACGTGATGTGCATTTGAAATTGACCCAAAGAGAGAAGAACAACCCAGTCCATTGGGGAAGAGAATAGATCTGAGCCCTAAAGGGGAGTAGAAGGGTAAAAAACGAACTGGTGGGGAGGGAAGCAGTATAAGGGGGGAGGGGAATTTTTAAAAGACTACAGGGGAAAATAAGGGATGGAATAAGAAGGGAGGGGGGTAGAAAGGGAAGTAAAATAAGGGAGGGAATGTGGGGGGGGGGGGACTGACTATAAACAAACATTGGTATCAAAGGAAATAGTGAAAGAAGAAAAGGCAGGACCAGGAGTAGAAATCAAAATGCTGGGAAATATACAGCTAGTAATCACAACTCTGAATGTGAATGGAATGAGCTCACCCATAAAACGCAAGCGAATAGCAGAGTGGATTAGAATCTAAAACCCTACCATATGCTGTCTGCCAGAAACACACATGAGAAAGGTAGATACGCATAGGGTGAAAGTAAGAGGATGGAGCCAAACCTATTGGGTATCAAATGATAAAAAGAAGGCAGGAGTAGCAATCATATCGGACAAAGTCAAAGTAAAAATAAATCTAGTTAAAAGAGATAGGAAAGGTAATTACATCCTGATAAAAGGCAGTATAGACAACGAGGAAATATCTGTACTCAATATGTATGCACCAAATGGCAGAGCATCCAAATTTTTAAAGGAGAAACTAGAGGAGCTCAAGGATGAAATAGATAGAGAAACTATAATAGTGGGAGATCTGAACCTTCTCCTATCTGAACTAGATAAATCAAATCAAAAAATAAATAAGAAAGAGGTGAGAGAAGCAAATGAAATCTTGGAAAAATTAGAGTTAGTAGACATATGGAGAAAAATAAATAGGGACAAAAAGGAATACACCTTCTTTTCAGCAGTACATGGTACATTCACAAAAATTGACCATGTACTAGGGCACAAAATCATTGCAAATAAGTGCAAAAGGGCAGAAATAATAAATACAACCTTCTCAGACCACAGTGCAATAAAAATAATAATTAGTAAGGGTACATGGATATATACATCAAAAATTAATTGGAAATTAAACAATATGATTCTCCATAACCAGCTAGTTAAAGAAATTGTAGAAACAATAACTTCATTGAAGCAAATGACAATGGTGAGACATCCTTTCAAAACCTATGGGATGCAGCCGAAGCAGTACTCAAGGGGAAATTTATATTCTTGAGTTCATATATAAACAAATTAAGAAGGGCAGAGGTCAATGAATTGGGCATGCAAATTAAACTAGAAAGTGAACAAATTAAAAACCCTCAGATGAAGACTAAATTAGAGATCCTAAACATCAAAGGAGAAATTAATAAAATTAAAAGTCAAAGAACTATTGATTTAATAAATAAGACTAGAAGCTGATACTTTGAAAAAACAAATAAAATTGACAAAGTACTAGTCAGTCTAATTAAAAAAAGGAAAGAAAAAAACCAAATTGATAGTATCCAAGATGAAAAGGGAGACCTCACCTCTAATGAAGAGGAAATCAAGGCAATCATTAAAAACTACTATGCCCATTTGGAACTATGCCCAAAGGGTGACAAAAGAATGTCTACCCTTTGATCCAGCCATAGGACTGCTGGGTCTGTACCCCAAAGAGATAATGGAGAAAAAGACTTGTACAAGAATATTCATAGCTGCGCTCTTTGTGGTGGCCAAAAATTGGCAAACGAGGGGATGCCCATCAATTGGGAAATGGCTGAACAAATTGTGGTATATGTTGGTGATGGAATACTATTGTGCTCAAAGGAATAATAAAGTGGAGGAATTCCATGGAGACTGGAACGACCTCCAAGAAGTGATGCAGAGCAAGAGGAGCAGAACCAGGAGAACATTGTACACAGACACTAATACACTGTGGTATAATCGAATGTATTAGACTTCTCCATTAGTGGCAGTGTAACGTCCCTGAACAATCTGCAGGGATCTAGGAGAAAAAACACTATTCATAAGCAGAGGATAAACTGTGGGAGTAGAAACATGGAGGAAAAGCAACTGCCTAACTACAGCAGTTGAGGGGACATGACAGAGGAGAGACTCTAAATGAACACTCTAATGCAAATATTAACAACATGGCAATGGGTTCGAATCAAGAACACATGTGATACCCAGTGGAATCATGCGTCGGCTATGGGGGGTTGGGGGGGAGGAAAAGAAAATGATCTTTGTCTTTAATGAATAATGCTTGGAAATGATCAAATAAAATATTATAAAATTAAAAAAAAACTACTATGCCCAATTATATGGCAAAAAATATGGCAATCTAAGTGATATGGATGAATACTTACAAAAATATAAATTGCCTAGACTAAAAGAAGAAGAAATAAATTACCTAAACAACCCCATATCAGAAAAAGAAATTGAACAAGCCATCAAAGAACTCCCTAAGAAAAAATCCCCAGGTCCAGACAGTTTCACAAATGAATTCTATCAAACATTCAAAGAACAGCTAACCCCAATACTATACAAACTATTTGACAGAATAAGCCAAGAAGGGGTTCTACCAAATTCTTTTTACGACACAAACATGGTACTGATCCCAAAGCCAGGCAGGTTAAAAATAGAGAAAGAAAACTATAGGCCAACCTCCCTAATGAATATAGATGCAAAAATCTTAAATAGGATACTAGCAAAAAGACTCCAGCAAGTCATCACAAGGGTTATCCACTACGATCAGGTAGGATTCATACCAGGAATGCAAGGATGGTTCAATATTAGGAAAACCATCCACATAATTGACCACTTTAACAAGCAAACCAACAAAAATCACATGATTATCTCAATAGATGCAGAAAAAGCATTTGACAAAATACAACACCCATTCCTATTGAAAACACTAAAAAGTATAGGAATAGAAGGTCCTTTCCTAAAAATAATAAACAGTATATAGCTAAAACCATCAGCAAACATCATCTACAATGGGGAAAAACTCAAAGCCTTCCCAGTAAGATCAGGAGTCAAACAAGGATGCCCATTATCACCTTTATTATTTAATATTGTACTAGAAACACTAGCAGTAGCAATTAGAGAAGAAAAAGAAATTGAAGGTATTAAAATTGGCAATGAAGAGACCAAGCTGTCACTCTCTGCGGATGATATGATGGTCTACTTAAAGAATGCTAGAGAATCAACCAAAAAGCTAGTCGAAATAATCAACAACTTTAGCAAAGTTGCAGGATACAAAATAAATCCACATAAGTCATCAGCATTTCTATATATCTCCTACCCAGTTCAGCAGCAAGAGTTAGAAAGAGAAATTCCAGTTAAAGTCACCCGAGACAATATAAAATACTTAGGAATCTATCTGCCGAGACAAACACAGGAACTATATGAACACAACTACAAAACACTCTCCACACAATTAAAACTAAATCTAAACAATTGGAAAAACATTGATTGCTCATGGGTGGGATGAGCTAAAATAATAAAAATGACCATCCTACCCAAACTTATCTATCTATTTAGTGCCATACCCATTGAACTACCAAAAAACTCTTTTACTGAACTAGAAAAAACCATAACAAAGTTTACTTGGAAGAATAAAGGATCAAGGATATCCAGGGAAATAATGGGAAAAAATACAAAGGAAGGTGGCCTTGCAGTCCCAGCTCTCAAACTATATTACAAAGCAGTGGTCATCAAAATAATTTGGTACTGGCTAAGAGACAGAAAGGAGGATCAGTGGAATAGACTTGGGGTAAATGACCTCAGTAAGACAGTCTTTGACAAACCCAAAGACCCTAGCTTTTGGGACAAAAATCCAGTATTTGATAAAAACTGCTGGGAAAATTGGAAGACAGTATGGGAGAGATTAGATTTGGATCAACACCTCACACCCTACACCAAGATAAACTCGGAATGGGCGAATGACTTGAATATAAAGAAGGAAACTATAAGTAAATTAGGTGAACACAGAATAGTATATATGTCAGACATTTGGAAAGGGAAAGATTTTAAAACCAAGCAAGACTTAGAAAGTCACAAAATGCAAAATAAATAATTTTGACAACATCAAATTAAAAAGGTTTTGTACAAACAAAACCAATGTAACTAAAATTAAAAGGAAAGCAACAAATTGGGAAACAATCTTCATAACAAAAACCTCTAACAAAGGTCTAATTACTCAAATCTATAAAGAGCTAAACCAGTTGTACAAAAAATCAAGCCATTCTCCAATTGAAAAATGGGCAAGGGACATGAATAGGCAATTTTCAGTTAAAGAAATCAAGACTATTAATAAGCACATGAAAAAGTGTTCTAGATCTCTTATAATCAGAGAGATGCAAATCAAAACATCTTTGAGGTATCACCTCACACCTAGCAGATTGTTCAACATGACAGCAAAGGACAGTAGTGAATGCTGGAGTGGATGTGGCAAAGTAGGGACATTAATGCATTGCTGGTGGAGTTGTGAATTGATCCAACCATTCTGGAGGGCAATTTGGAATTATGCCCAAAGGGCGATCAAAGACTGTCTGCCCTTTGATCCAGCCATAGCACTGCTAGGTTTGTACCCCAAAGAGATAATAAAGAAAAAGACTTGTACAAGAATATTCATAGCTGCGCTCTTTGTGGTGGCCAAAAATTGGAAAATGAGGGGATGCCCTTCAATTGGGGAATGGCTGAACAAATTGTGGTATATGTTGGTGATGGAACACTATTGTGATAAAAGGATTAATAAAGTGGAGGAATTCCATGGAGACTGGAACAACCTCCAAGAAGTGATGCAGAGTGAGAGGAGCAGAACCAGGAGAACATTGTACACAGAGACTGACACATTGTGGTACAAGAGAACGTCATGAACTTCTCCAGTAATGGCTTTACAATGTCCCTGAACAATCTGCAGGGATCTACAAGAAAAGAAAAAAAACTATCCTCAAGCAGAGGACAAACTGAGGGAGTAAAAACACTGAGGAAAATCAACTACTTGACTACAGAGGTTGAGGGGACATGATCAAGGAGAGACCCTAAATGAGCACCCTAATGCAAATACCAACAACAAGGAAATGGGTTCAGAGCAAGGATACATGTGATACCCAGACGAATCACGCGTCGGCTAGGGAAGGGGGGGGGGGTTGAGGGGGAGGAAAAGAAAATGATCTGTTTCCAATGAACAATGTATGAAAATGACCAAATAAAATAATGTTAAAAAAAAAGATATGTGAAATTATGTATGCTACCTGTTTGCAAAGGTGAGACTCTGAGTAAGAAACACTGCATATAATAGCATACTTTTTAATGTTCTTTTTGCTGAACTTTTCCCATTTTTATTATTAAAATGGCTTTCTATTGGGGTATAGGAAGGGAAGGAATTTACTGAGAAATATAAGTGATGAATTAGTGATTAGGCTGATAAGAAAGTAGAAGCAGCAGATATAGACTACTTCTAGAAATTTGGCAGTAAAGGAGAGAAGAATAAATAGCTTTAGGGAGACATTGGGGTCGTGTTCACATCAATTAAATTAGCAGGTTATAAGATCAAAATTTTAAAGTGAGAAGGGAGATTGAAGGTCATTTTACAGATGAGGAAACTGAGGCCAAGAGCAGTGATGACCTTCCCAAGGTCATAAGTAAAAAAATAATAGTCAAAAGCCCTACATAATATTCTGCAAATATTATAAAGAGATACAATAGTACTTTTAATTTATCTAGGAAGATTCACAGGCATGAAATACAGGGCAAAATAAAGATAAGAAAAGTATTTGCTAACTGTATATATGCATTTGCTAACTGTGTACAGAGAGTAAGTGTTGCAGCTCATAGAATAAGAATTATTACTAATCATAATTATCATTTATACAGAGATTTAATATTTGTAAGGAGTTTTGTACATGTTATCTCATTGAGCCTCAGAATAATTGTCATAACCTGAGAGATAAGTACTATCATTGGCTTCATTCTGCCGATGAGGAAACTGAAGCAAAGAGACATAAAATGCCTTGTTACCCAACTGTAGGTCTAGTAAATGTCTATAGTGATATTCAGATTCCAGGCTTCCTGACTTCGAGTCATTCAGCATTCTGTGTTCTGTGAAGCTCATTGAAGTGTCTGGAAAAAGGGAGGGAGAGCAATCAGGGCAGGCCAAGAGAGTTTAAAGTCTTCATTGAGGAGTTAGGACTTGAACTGGACTTCAAAAAATGGGAAGGACTGTCAGAGAAAAGATGGGTTTTGGCACTCAGATAACTACATGGGACAAGTTGTGTTGATAGTAGGGACAAGCTACTAAAATGCAAAAAATCCTAATGTTAATATTGTTAATTGCTATTGTATCATCTTTGGTTTTGTATTACTATATCTGCATACTCATTTCTTCCGTATTACAACTGGAGACATAGGATAGTAACTCCTTAAGCTGCCACTTTATGGGAATAGCTTCACTCCTTGGAGAAAGCTGCCTCCCTAAAGTGGAATTTCTATCCCATACTATCAGTTCCAAAAAGGCTACTCAACTAGCCCTTGGGCTTATCCATTGATCCTAAGGCTACCTGATTAGCCCCCATGAGCCAGTACTTCCCTATCAAAACTCCTGGGGACTGATTTCATCATGGCTACCCCATAAAATTCTCTTCATACTCTTCTTTTTTATTAGACCCACTGTAGTTAGACTAATAACCCAGTTCCTCATTTGTACAGTATAATGATGATATTAGAAAATAAGTATTGTTTTATTAGTTTAGGGATAAAAAGTAAAGTGGCTGACTTGAGAAAGAACTGGAGTTTGAAGCAGAGCTGAGAGGGCATGTTGATTTCAGATGTTGACAGTTATAAGCATTTTTTTGTGTCAATTACTCTCTCTGGCATTTGGGAGTTGGGCTCTGGAAGTTGGCAGAGACACTCTGAGAGACTCTCAGGGGGGGCGGTAACAGTTACTCTCTCTCTCTCTCTCTCTCTCTCTCTCTCTCTCTCTCTCTCTCTCTCTCTCTCTCTCTCTCATCTGAAGGAGCTCAGTATTTTCCTTTCCCAACTTGGGAAACAATATTGAATATCTATCGTGGTTTTTATAGATTGTTTAACTTTGAAAAGATCAAAGAAAAATCTGGTCTTTGGTTTGGACTCTGAGTCCTAACTTGATTCATGTTGAGACTCAACCAGCAAGCCTTTGGTATTTTATAATTTGAAGGCGAAGTTAAGAATTATAAGGATAATAGAGGTAGTTTTTATTTAGATAGTATAAATTTGTGTTAGATCAGGGAGGATTAGTGTAGCCTGTGAAACACAGGAGAAGCAGTTCCTTGCAGAATCTGGGAGTTTATTTGGGTGGATTTAGAATCCCTTAAAAGTAGAAATCCTTTATTTTCCTTATATATTTCAATAAATGTTTTATTTTTATAATAAGTCTCTTTAGCGCCCTTGTATCTGGCCCTAAAGGGAAATTCATATTTGAGCTTCACTTAATCACTGAGGATACTTTTGGTTACATAAAGCAAAAGTGTTCAAATGGTTTTGAATCCATATTGGACAGTTTTTCAATCTAAATATTTTATTTTTACAACTCACCAATTTTATTTTTACAACAGCCACTACAGTAGCCAGCTCAATTGTCCATAATGTTCTTTTACTGAGATCTTTCAGACAACCTCATTATCAATATCTGCTGAGGGATAGAGATGGGACCATGAGAGACCAAATAACACATGACATTCCCTCTCAGAAGGAAGCAGTCTGATGAACAAATATCACCAATATCCCCCTTGGATTCATGGCCCTCTCTTCAAATTATCCCTGCCTGCCATCTTCCACCTCCATTTTTTTCTTTTTATACAAAGAAATGAGAATGACAAAAAGCCCCAGCAATACCTGCTTGGCAGAACACCAGGACTTTTCTGTCAGACATGGACAAATGTATAAAGTGACCTTATTTTGCCTACATCCATTCCTGAGAACCACCCCATCCCACCCCACCCCACCCCCAAAGACCAGGACTCCAATGGAGTTAATTCAAATAGCTCACCTTCCCCAGAGACAACCAACAGAGGCAACCCAAGTATTACCCTTGAAACTCCCTAATACTATAAGATCTCATGATTCTCCCACCCAGATGGGACTGCCTCGCCAATTCTACTGACATTGGGCTCCCCCTTGCTGCTTCATACACACACACCCAGCCCCATGGGACCCCTTTGCTAATCTCCTTAGTACTGGGCCCCCTTGCCACTCCAAATAAACCTTGCTATATCGCCCTACTCTGGTATCATTATCTCTTGGGTCAAACCCCCATAGTTGGACTGACAAGGACATGGATCTTCAAGGGAAGGCTATGTCAAGTTAGTTCCTCAATCTACATGGATGGAAGTAAAGGGTTAAGTATTCTTTTTGCCCCAGCTACTCTCAAAGACCATGAAAACTATAATCCATACTAGATGTAGGGAATATTTCACCAATTAAATTACAGCTTCTGGAAGCGCTAGCATCAAAACATCCTCTGAAATACAATGGCCTTCAGAGCAAACTAATTATATTTCCATATACATAGAATTAAAACTTGTAGGACTTATAAATCAGCCAAATTCCCTCTTTTTGTAGATGAGGAAACCAAAATCCAAAGACGATAAATGATCTATAGGAAAGCTGGAATCTAACCCTTGTCTTCTCACTCTAAACCAGGGGTCTTTATATTTTATCATCTGCCACATCAGACTTTAAACTTTAGTAACTGTGAGAATGGTTGACACCATGGCCAGTAATGGGGAAGTCAGGGGAGGAAAGTCAATAAAGAGTAGAGAGATAGCAGTAATCAGTAAACATTTATTAAGCACCTACTGTGTGCCAGACCAAAGATACAAAAGGCAAAACCCAGGCTCTGGCCTACAATCAAATTAATGAGTCAACACATAAACAAATATATACAAAACAAGTTATTTCAAGGATGGCTAGGATATAATTAACAGAGGGGGGAAAGCAGGAATTAAGAGAGATTGGTAAGACTTCCTAGAGAAGTGGAGGGGTGAGTTGATACTTAAGGGAAGCCAGGGAGATCAGTAGTCAGTGCAGGAGAGGGTGGGCTTTCCAGGCATAGGAAATGGGCAGAGAAAATGCCCAGAGCAGAGAGATGAACTGTCCTGCTCATGACAAGATGATGAATTCAAACCCAGAAATGACATTTTATGGTGGCAGTGGAATGGAACTGAGATGGAGATGTCCAGAAGGCATTAACAGACAGGTGAAGGCTAAAGACAAAGATATGGAAGTTATCTACAGATAACCTAAATTTGAGAGTCCTTAGGATCTCTAAGGCAGGGAGAGAGTAACTGAACAGAAGCGACTAAAGCTCTCTTTCAAGTGAGTTCCATGGGAAAACTATCCTTGGGATAATTGCAGTAACTACCACTTATCTCTAGGGCCCGGCCCGGTACTCTTGCCAGGTCTATTTCTTAATCTCATCACCAAAATGGTCTTTAGCCCACATTCATCTGTCTTCTCTCTGAACACTGCCTTTAAGTGTTCATAGTCTTAACTCTGCTGTTAACATAAAGAGCCTTTAAATTGCATTTCCACCTATTTTTTTTTGCTTTTTTTTTAATATATTTTATTTGATCATTTCCAAGCATTATTCGTTAAAGACATAGATCATTTTCTTTTCCTCCCCCCCACCCCCCATAGCCGACGCGTAAGTCCACTGGGCATTAGATGTTTTCTTGATTTGAACCCATTGCTTTGTTGATAGTATTTGCATTAGAGTGTTCATTTAAAGTCTATCCTCTGTCATGTCCCCTCAACCTCTGTATTCAGGCAGTTGCTTTTTCTCGGTGTTTCCACTCCCATAGTTTATCCTTTGCTTATGAATGGTGTTTTTTTTCTCCTGGATCCCTGAACGTTGTTCAGGGACATTACACCGCCCCTAATGGAGAAGTCCATTACGTTCGATTATACCACAGTGTATTAGTCTCTGTGTACAATGTTCTCCTGGTTCTGCTCCTCTCGCTCTGCATCACTTCCTGGAGGTTGTTCCAGTCTCCATGGAACTTCTCCACTTTATTATTCCTTTGAGCACAATAGTATTCCATCACCAACATATACCACAGTTTGTTCAGCCATTCCCCAATTGATGGGCATCCCCTCGTTTTCCAGTTTTGGGCCACCACAAAGAGCGCAGCTATGAATATTTTTGTACAAGTCTTTGTGTCCATTATCTCTTTGGGGTACAGACCCAGCAGTGCTATGGCTGGGTCAAAGGGTAGATATTCTTTTGTCGCCCTTTGGGCATAGTTCCAAATTGCCCTCCAGAATGGTTGGATCAGTTCACAACTCCACCAGCAATGAATTAATGTCCCTACTTTGCCACATCCCCTCCAGCATTCATTACTTTCCTTTGCTGTTATGTTAGCCAATCTGCTAGGTGTGAGGTGATACCTCAGAGTTGTTTTGATTTGCATCTCTCTGATTATAAGAGATGTAGAACACTTCTTCATGTGCTTGTTAATAGTTTTGATTTCTTTATCTGAGAACTGCCTATCCATTTCCCTTGCCCATTTATCAATTGGAGAATGGCTTGATTTTTTGTACCATTGATTTAGCTCATTATAAATATGAGTAATTAAACCTTTGTCAGAGGTTTCTATGAAGATTTTTTCCCAATTTGTTGTTTCCCTTCTGATTTTAGTTATATTGGTTTTGTTTGTACAAAAGCTTTTTAGTTTGATGTAGTCAAAATTATTTATTTTAGATTTTGTGATTCTTTCTATATCTTGCTTAGTTTTAAAGCCTTTCCCCTCCCAAAGGTCTGACATGTATACTATTCTGTGTTTACCCAATTTACTTATGGTTTCCTTCTTTATGTTTAAGTCACTCACCCATTTTGAATTTATCTTGGTGTAGGGTGTGAGGTGTTGATCTATTCCTAGTCTCTCCCACACTGTCTTCCAATTTTCCCAGCAGTTTTTATCGAATAGTGGATTTTTGTCCCAAAAGCTGGGATCTTTGGGTTTATCGTATACTGTCTTGCTGAGGTCGTTTTCCCCCAGTCTATTCCACTGATCTTCCTTTCTGTTTCTTAGCCAGTACCAAATTGTTTTGATGACTGCTGCTTTGTAATATAGTTTGAGGTCTGGGACTGCAAGGCCCCCATCATATGTGTTTTTTTTCATTATTTCCCTGGATATCCTTGATCTTTTGTTCTTCCAAATGAACTTTGTTATGGTTTTTTCTAAATCAGTGAAGAAGTATTTTGGTAGTTCAATGGGTATGGCACTAAATAGATAAATAAGTTTGGGTAGGATGGTCATTTTTATTAAATTGGCTCGTCCTATCCATGAGCAGTTAATGTTTTTCCAATTGTTCAAGTCTAGTTTTAGTTGTGTGGCGAGTGTTTTGTAGTTGTGTTCATATAGTTCCTGTGTTTGTCTTGGGAGATAGATTCCTAGGTATTTTATTTTGTCTAAGGTGATTTTGAATGGGATTTCTCTTTCTAGTTCTTGCTGCTGAGCTGTGTTGGAGATATATAGAAAAGCTGATGATTTATGTGGGTTTATTTTGTATCCTGCAACTTTGCTAAAGTTGTTGATTATTTCAATTAGCTTTTTGGTTGAATCTCTAGGATTCTTTAAGTAGACCATCATGTCATCCGCAAAGAGTGATAACTTGGTCTCCTCCTTGCCTATTCTGATGCCTTCAATTTCTTTATCTTCTCTAATTGCTACTGCTAGTGTTTCTAGTACAATGTCAAATAGTAGAGGTGATAATGGGCATCCTTGTTTCACTCCTGATCTTATTGGGAATGCATCTAGTTTATCCCCATTGCAGATGATATTAGCTGTTGGTTTTAGATATATACTGTTTATTATTTTTAGGAATGACCCTTCTATTCCTATGCTTTCTAGTGTTTTTAATAGGAATGGGTGTTGTATTTTATCAAAGGCTTTTTCTGCATCTATTGAGATAATCATGTGGTTCTTGCTAGTTTGCTTGTTGATGTGGTCAATTATGTGGATGGTTTTCCTAATGTTGAACCAGCCCTGCATCCCTGGTATGAATCCTACTTGATCATGGTGAATGATCCTTCTGATCACTTGCTGGAGTCTTTTTGCTAGTATCCTATTTAAAATTTTTGCATCTATATTCATTAGGGAGATTGGTCTATAGTTTTCTTTCTCTGTTTTTGACCTGCCTGGTTTTGGAATCAGTACCATGTTTGTGTCGTAAAAGGAGTTTCATTTCCACCTATTTTTGAGGGACTCCTATTCCTACCTTGTGTGACGTGTCTCATCCTTCCACTCTACCCATTTCACTCCTTCTCAACCTCCAGTCCAGCCCTGCTGAGTTTTAGAGAACGTAGCTTTAAGTTGACTGATCTCCAGAATTAGCACCATGGGCAACTTTTGTTCCACTATTTGATGCTGGAAAGAGACAAAAAAGCTTCTTGACCTCCAAAACAGCTAAAATGCTTTTATAGGGAGCCTCTAAAAGGAAGAGCCTGACTCAATGGGAACAACACTCAAGCCTGGCCTTTCTCACTGCTTCACTGTGGCTGATCTTTGGCATGGTGCAGGCTGGCAGGATGAAGGCCCCAGACATCCAGCTGCCTCATGCCCTAGGAGTCCTCTTAACATGGTACTCTCAGAAAGACCAGTATTTGCAGCTGCTCACCACAGTCCTCCAGATAAGGTCAGCATATAGTCTGGCTATCACCTCCCTCATTCTGAATACCAGGTTTCTGTGGCATCCTGGAATCGTTAGCTCTCTTGGCAGGCAAACTGAGCTTACATTGCATTCCTGGGCTCGGATATAAGAGTTCTAGGCACTTCATCTATTGTCAGTTCTCCCAAAGGAGTGCTTCTTGTTCCTGAGGGAAACAGTGAAAAATCATGCCAGATAAGGAACAGAAGTAAGAATTCCCACAATAAATTGGACCATCTCTTTAATGGCCTTTCCAGATAAGAAAGCAGAAGGCTATTAGGAGCAGGGGCCCCTATACTTATCAACCAGAAGACTTTGGGGAGTTAAGTAAAGAAATATGGGCTTTCTTTTCTTCTCCAGATTCACAACAAAAGATCTATAGGAATATATTTCAGGAACAAAGGTCTGGGTGGACTGCTGCCAGTAGTCAAGGTGAGTGATCTCCCCAAAGCTGGTAGAACCTATGTGCCCAGACCTCACTCTCATCTCTGAACTGAAGATTCTTTTCTGAATTTTTATAGTAACAGGCTGGTAGTGAGGCTGCCAACTCTGTCTCAGGCCATGGCTTCTCAAGAAGTGGTTTTTATCTTCATTGACTAGATAGCAGATGGAACAACTTTGAGGTATGTTTGGAGCAAATACCAAAATCTCATTCCTTGGCAACCAAGCTGAGAGACATTTTTAAATGTCCTTCATAAACACCAGGAAAATAATCCTTCTGGGTTGTAGCCACACCATCAACAGCTCTCTATAGCCATTGAGAAAGGAAGAAAAGGAAAGAGGAAGGGAAAAAAGAAGAAAAGGAGAGGCCAAATGGATTATGAAGGATATAAAGGAAAAAATCACAAAAGATGAAAAGGCATGAATGGGCTGCTATCTATACTGCTGAAGAAGAAAAGATGTAAAAGATCTTGAAACTACCCTGGATGAAATCAGGTAAACAACTGCTACAAGTAAAGCATATGATGACAAGAAGGTAGATTTGCAGCAAATGTCCAGCTTTGCAGTTGACAGAAAAGAAAGCTGAAGCCCAAGACTTATTTGAAATTAGCTGCTGTTGTTTTAAAATATAATCCTCCCTTCTCCCCCGAAAGCACCTTATATAAAGTTGGTCTTAGAAAACATTTCATCACTGCTTACTGAATGACTAAGAGCCTGCATACATTTGTACACTTTCAAGAGAGGGATTAGGATTAGACTTGTTCTACTTGGTCCCAGAGGGCAGAACCAGAAACACTCATGGAAATTGCAGAGAGCCAGATTTCTGCTTGATAGAAAGAAAAGCTTCTTAATATTTTAAACTGTCTAAAAGTAAAATGGGCTGCCTTAGGAAACAGTGAGTTTCCAGTCACCAGAGTCTTCAGTCCAAGGTTCTGAAATAATTTATAAGGTTGTTGGAACAGGGATCCCTTTTCTGGTATGGATCAGACCAGATAACATCTGGGGTCTCCACTAGCTCTGAGAGGTTCAATGATCTTTTTATCGCTTATTAACATGGAAATTAGCAGATCAGTTAAAAGTAAGTATTTAAAAAGGAGGGAAATAGCTCAGGAATGATGTTTTTAAGTGTTGAGATTTCAATTCCTATACAATATTTCCTCAGTCACAATCTGGGATGCCATTATAGAATCTTGATTATGGTGCAATATTTGCCATTTCTTTTCTCTTTTTTTAGCCCTTACATTGGGTCTTAAAGTTGATATCAAGTATTGGTTTTAAGGCAGAAGAGTAGTAAGGGCTAGACAATTGGGTGAACCCAATTGGTTCAGGATCTGGGTTCAAATTCTAAGTCTTCTTTGCCTAGATTACCTTGAGCAAATCACTTAGAAATCACAGAATTTAGAACTAGAGGAAACATTAGAGATCACGTAGTCCACTTACCCCCATTTTGGGTGTCTGTTTCTTCACCTATAAAAATACATAGTTTGGACTAGACAGTCTCAAAGAACCTTTTTAGCTCCGGATCCAAGGTTATCAATAAATATCTACTAAATGCCTACTATGAGCCCACACCATATTGAGGGCTCAGGATAGAAAGCCAAAAAATAAAATGGTATCTGCTCCCAAGACATTTATATTCTAATAGGGGAGAGAATGTGCCTATAAGTAAGTATATACAAAATAAATTCAAGGTTGAACAGAGTTTTGAAGGAAATAAGCAATTCTAAAATGTGAAGTGGGAATAAATTCCAGGCATGGGGACCAGCCATTACAAAAGCTCTCCACAAACACAGAGTGTCATATTAGAACAACAAGATGAGTTTGATTAGATCACAGAGTTCAAGAAGAGAAATAATATGTAATAAGATTGAAAATGTAGGAAGTAGTGCTTATATTTGATCTTAAAGGAAATTGGGAGTCATTAGAGTTTATCAAGTAGGATAGTGAGATGATCAAACCTGTGATTTAGGAAAATGACTTTGTACTGTTAGCAAAGGAAGAGAAGTAAGCAAGAGAAACAATTGGAAGATTCTTATAATAGTTCAAGCAGTGATGAAGACTTGAAATTAGGTCGTGGCCAAGTGAGTAGAGAGAGAACAAATATGAAAGATATATGTGAAATTACAGTAAAAATGACAAGATTTAGCAACTGACACTAAAGGTTAGGGGCAAAGGGAAATGAAGGTACCTGGTGCAGTTGGCCTGTAGATGAAGTCTGGTAGAATTAGGAGAGCAGTGCAAGACTAGAAGAGAGAAAAGAAAGTTGGACCAGTCCAGGGGGATACTAAGACACAGAATCAATTTCACAGGAGTAAAAGGTTTGTCTCAGATGAGGGCCAATTTGAGATAGGATAACTTTAGAGAGGGTTCTGTCCCCTGGGTTGCATAACATCTTTCATCTCCAAAAGAAATGGTTGTTGGACAGGGTTCTTAATAGCTGTGCCAATGGGTCCTACCAAAGGGAAAAGCTTTGAGCATAGGCATAAAAATAACCTGCTTTTTCTGCCATTCAAGAACAGAGAGAAGTTAGATTTGGGTAGGACTTGTCAGGAAGACTTGAATTCAAATCTCATCATAAACATTTGGCTTTCTATGCTTCCATTTCACATCTGTAAGTGGGGATGAGAGTATCCACCTCATAATATTATTGTGAGCGTCAAATGAACTAATTTATAAAAGCAGTTCATAGAGAAGCACAAGCCTCACCAAGGGCAGAAAGGCTCAACATCAGAAAACTGGCCTCTGGAGAAGGAATATTTTCAGCCTCAGCAACTCACAAAAAGCATCCATCCTTTATTAGTTGTGGAAAAGTTGTATTCTTCCTCCACGGAAGGACCAGGGAACAGCAGTGAAATCCTAGAACTTTTCACTCAGGAATGGCCTAAGAACACTGTGACATCAAACAAGAGGGAAGATTACCAAAGGGAAAGCACAGGAAAGGTTCCCCAGAGAAAAAGCAAGATTCTCAGTAATTATAGTTGTTGAAGCTTTTAGAGACAATCAATTTAGTCTATGCCTTCATTTTACAGGTGTGGAAACTGAGACCCAGACTGATGACTTGCCCAAGGTCACAGAGTTAGTAGTGGAGCCATGACCAAACCCCAGGCCTCCTAAGTCTGATGTTTCATTAGTAAAACAGACAAATGGTCCTAGTTCCTTGGATGGCTATTAACACCATTTTCTTCACAATAACCTCTGAGCATGATACTTACATTTTGCAATGAATTTCTGGCAGCAAAGGAAACCACCAGTGGAATGAAGTCAAGTCATCATATTCATACACACACACAAAAAACCTTATTAACTGATTCAGCTGTATAGCTGGAATTGCCCGAGGCCTTTGTGTAGCTCTGGCTGTCCTACCTCAGGCATCAAAGCAACCTTAATGAGGCTGAGAAGAAGATAAGGAGAGCCCCACGGAACTCAGCAAAGGACACACTTACCCAGCTTTGAAAGGGAGTCCATTCACTGGGTGGTCATATCTGATATCCTCTGTGTAAGCACTGTGACTTCCCACACACCTGTTTCACTAGATGGAGTAATGTCTTCTTTATTTTCAGAGTTTCTATAGAATCTAGACCTCAGTACTTAACAGGAGAAGAGAAGTTGGTGAGTTGTGTGTGACTTGTACATTTAGACAGTGGCCTCCAGGGAGAAAAACCTCCCCCAAACTAAAACCACTTCTGTCAGATGGAGAACTGTTTTCAATGGGAATATGGCTATGTGGTTTCCTGGCAGCTCACTACCCTGTTATGCAGTGATCTTTTTCACTACTCTAACCGTCTTTTAGTAGTTCTGGATCTTCATCAACCAGAGGTTTTGATCCTGGAGGACCTCATTCCATATACTCTATGATCCAGTGATGTTGACTTTCCTTTTCTTCTTTGAACAAAGCTCTCCTCAAAGGACTGTGCATCAGATGACTGCATTTTCCCTGTCAGACCCCTGTACCTAGAATTTTCCTCCTTATCTCTGCCCCTTGGCTCTTCAATTTCTTTTGAGGCTCAGTTAAAATCCTACCTTCTGCAAGAAGTCTTTTTGATATCCCTTAATGCTGGTGCCTTCCCTCTGAAATCATCTCCACTTTATCCTCACTATCTTTTGTTTATATGTAGTTCTTTACAAGTTTCTCCTGTTAGATTGCAAGATCCTTCAAGTTAGGCACTGTTTTTGTCTTTCTCTGCAATGTTCTCCCCAATATTCAACCCAGTACCTGGTACATCTTAGGGGTTTGATAAATGCTTTTTTATTTAAGAGATGGATATGTGAAGAGTACCCTAATTTCCCTTCCATACCAACCTTCCTTCCTTCCTTCCAAACTAATTTATCTTCCATCTCTCTAAGCCACTTGCCCATGAATTGCTATGTAATCAAATTATCAATTAATATATCCCCTAGACCAGGACTTCTTAACATTCTGTGTGTCATAGATCCATTAAGCAGTCCTATAAACAACCTTCTCGGTGTAATATTTTTAAATAATTGAAGGAAATGCTAAATTTAAGTTAAAGGTTAGGGCAAAAAAGATGTAATTTTTTCCCATCCAAGTCAATGTAGTCTTTGAAATCTGCACAAGGACCTCAGGTTGAACACTCCTGCCCTAGATAGCTAAAGGCAAGGATGTACCTTCTCTAAACTTTGCATCTGTCTCACTAAGCCCTGGGCAAGACTCTTAGCAGGTAGAGGGATTTTAGTTGTGGACTTAAAGGAAGCCAGAGAGACCAGTAGTCTGGGTAGGAAGGCATTCCAGGACTGGGAGACAAAGAGAATGCCCAAAGTCAAGAGATAAAATGTCTTGGTCACTGAACAGCCAGGAGGCTAGTGTCACTGGATCACAGAGTATGTGTCAGAAAGGAAGAGGTAAGAAGACTGGAAAAGTAAGAGGAACTATGTTATGAAGGGTTTTGAATCCAAACAGACCATTTTGTGTTTGCTTCTAGAGGCAACAGGAAGTCAGGGGAGTTTATTGAGGAGTGGTATAACATAATCAGACCTGTGTTTTAGGAAAACACTTTAATGGCTAAATGAAGGATGACTTGGAATGGGGAGAGATTAAGGCAGGCTATTGTAGTAATCAAGGTGTGAGGAGATAAGGACCTGCACCAAGGGATGGCATTGTTAGAGGAAAGAAGGGGAAGTATTGGAGAGACTTTGAAATTGTGAAATCAACAGACCTTGACAATAGCTTCAGTCTGATGAGAGATGAAAGATATTGAGGAATCCAGGTTGACTCCTAAGTTGTAAGCCTGATATGAATCTTAAAACTATTCAGGCTCTACTTTAGAAGATTTGATTAAGCTATTCCCCATTTTTAGCAATAAAGATACTTAATCAGGAATGTATTGGGAACTTTTAAAATTACTCCACCCTTCTCAGACAGTGCCTTAGGGGAAGATAAAGTTATAAACTCCTGATAGAACAATGAAAAGTCCCCAACTCATATCTTATAGTAAAGCTAGATCCTTAAGCTAGGTCTATTTTTAGATCTAATACAAAAAGGTGCTAGGTACCTATAAAGGTTAAATTAATCACTAAAAGGTCAAGCAACTTACAAAAGGCAAGCTTAACAAAAATGGTGTGAAGTACTCAGAGGATTTAATCTAACCAGAGAAGGTGAGAACCAACAAAGATGAGAACTAAGAATGGGCAGTTCTGGGAAGGGGTGTCTGCTGTGATTGGTAGATGTGAAAATTTGGGGGAGGTGACATAAGAGAAAATTTCTTTAAAAGGAGAAGTCAGTTCAGGGCTTGGATATAATCTTGTGGTGAGTGATAAAGACTGACTCGTTCTCCCTTAGGCTCAGGGAGGCCACTACTGCTTGGCTATTCTCTCTCTCTCTCTCTCTCTCTCTCTCTCTCTCTCTCTCTCTCTCTCTCTCTCTCTCTCTCTCTCTCTCTCTTTCTCTTTCTCTCTCTCCCCTTAATCCCTTCATTTATATTAATTAAAATCTCCATAAATTCCTAGCTGACTTGGGTATTTTCATATTTGGGAATTTCCCATGGTGACCACTTATTTTAGATTTTAAGTCAAAACACTAAAATTATCTTTACAGTTTGGCCAAAACCTTTACAGTTTTTGGCATTTACAGTTTTTAACATTCACACTGAGGGATTAGGAGAGTGCTATTATCCTCTAAAAAATAGGGAAGATAGGGGAGAGCTTATGTGGAAAGATAATAAACTCAATTGGGGATTTATTGAGTTTAAGTTATTTAGTATGAGATGTTTGAAAGGCATTTGGAGATGGGATATTGGAGGTCAGCAGAAAAACTGGGGCAAGAAAGGTCAATTCAAAAATAATCAGCATAGAGATGATAATTAAATATCTGGTAACTGAAGAGATCATCAAGTGAAGTAGTATAGAGGGAGAAGAGAAGAGTATCCAAGACAGAACCTTGAGTAACAATTATGGTTAAAGGGTGTGATCTGGGGGAGGATCAAGACAAAGAGATAAAAGAGTGGTCAGAAAGGTAGGAAGAGAACCAGGAGAGATTGGTGTCCCAAAAAACTAGAGAGAAGAGAGTATTAGGGAGGGGAGAATGATCCAACAACATCAAAGATTGTAGAATGTATGTCCCTCTGCTATTCTCTCCCACTTTCTAAGGGCTCAGAGGCCCCAGGAAGGATTGTTTCTCCCTGGTGACTGAGTTAGTTTCTCTGTCACCTCTACATTAGCAATGCCTATACTTTGGGATGAGGCATTCTAGTCACATAAGAGTTTGTTTGTTTTCAGGGAAAAAGCTTATTAGCCAGATTCCATTACAGTTATCCTAGGAAGAAGTTACTCTAACCTCCCACCTTCAGGTTCTCTAGGATCCTGCACAAATACGATTCTGACCTCCTGTCTTAATGAGGTCTTAGGAAGAATCAGAATACCAAAGTCCTGTACTAGGGAACATGGAGCTCAAAACAAAACAATAAAATAAGAGGATATGCTCATAAATGAAAGGAATGGACAAATGGCAGTCCCCTAGGGTCCTAGATAGAGTTAGAGGCTCTCCTGGGACCCCAGAGAGAATAGGCCACCCTCTCCCAGTCACTAAAATCTGGTAGATTTTTTAAAAGACTCTTATCTGAGTCTAATAATACAAAGCATTGATGGGTGGAGCAAAGAAGCTGAACCTGGGCACTGATGCTGATTCATGCTAGTGAAGGGGGAGGAAAAGATTCCTGGGGAATGGATGGTTTAGTTGATATTCAAACTCCCCACATGGGAAAGGGACTTTGTACCATTACTGCTGGTCTTATTCTGAAAGAGTGACTCAGCTTCCCTAATCAGAGGTTTTTGGTCTTACTCTGATCAGGTGACTCAGTTTCCCTGTCATGAGTTTTTCCCTGTGGCTTTGAGGTAGAGCGACAATGAGTCATTACATCTCCCAGCATTCCTTTAATTCAGGATGATTTCCTAGAATGCCAATGGGCACATTTTCAGGACTAATCACCTTATGTAATCAACCTGATCCTCAGATATTTGAGAAGAAATAACAGTAACATCTTAACTTGATAGGTCCCTTAGATTGCATAGGTTATGTGTGTAGATTGGGGTCCAGGATCAACTCTAGGATTCTGTTCTACTAGTAAGGGACAAGAGACCTACTATGCCTCTAGAAACAATCCCACCTTACTGACAGCATTCTGATATTGATACATATGATACATACCTTACAATGATGCTCAACTCAGAGACAGTTACTGGAACCAGGACAGAAGCTATTATACTTGCCCCTGGATTAACATTCATCTAATAAGATTATTACATCACTCATCTATACTGGGAAATATGACAGGAAAGATGTAAATTGGACATAGAACCGAAGATAACCTTCATTAGGCAGCTAGGTGATACAACACATAGAGCACCAAGCCTGAAGTCAGGAAGACTCATGTTCCTGGGTTCAAATCTGGCCCCAGTCACTTATGTAGCTGTGTGACCCTGGGTAAATCACTTAACCCTATTTGCCTCAGTTTTCCCATTTGAAAAAAACAAGCTAGGAAAGGAAGTCCAAACCATTCCAGTGTCTTTGCCAAGAACTGAGATTTGAAGTCAGAAGATCTGAGTTGAATCTATTTCACTTATTATGTGACTTTGGACAAGCCATTTGATTTTTCTAAGTCTCAATTTCCCTATCTATAAAATTAGAGTGCTCTCTTTTAGCTCTAAATCTCTGAAATAAATGATAGAAGAGCTATCTAAGTAATCCTGAGATCCAGAATCAGACATAGCAGTAGTGATATTGAGCAAGACAGGCCCATTTACTATTGAGCATTGAGATCATTAAGCATCAGCTCAAGGAAAACTAAACCTTTAAGGAAGCTGTGCTCTTCCTTCTCTGGTCTGAAAAGCCTAGTGACCACTTCCTAGGAAGGTCATGAAGAATCATTAAAGAATTCTCACTTTTTTCTCATTCTTTCCTAGAAAGAAAAGAAATGTCTACCTTAAGAAAGGGAGTGATGATCTCATTGTGATGTCAAAGCCTCTGAGAAAAAGCAGCCAGGATTCTCTTTAATCGTCAGTGGAGCTGAGTGACAGTCATGTGCAGAAGTGATTTGTAAATCTCATTTTCCTGGAGCTTATTAGCAGACTCATTAACTGTACAACAGTACATTACTTTCTGAAATTCTGATCTAAGCAGAAAATTAAAATTATTTGCTAAATGACCTAATAAAATTGAATAAAATGTGCTTAGAAAATGAAAACTACAGAAGACCAACCTCTAGAGTTGAGCTAAAAATAATATACGTTTTTCATCTGTGAAATCTAGCAAACTACCTTTGTGCACCTGTCACCTGCTAAAGGAAATGAGGATGATCCACCATCCAAAATATACCCTTTGACCTCTTAGAAGATCAGCTCAGAGAACTAAGTCTTTCCAGATAGAAAAAAGGATGCACGTTTCTTGCTAAGATGGCCCATTTTCACCTGAGGGTAGCATTTATGCAAAGACTCTTATAAAATGGGTCAGTTTCCTAACACAGTCTGGTGCAGCAAGGGGAAGAACTGTCAACTTTGGCTTTCAAACAGGAAGACTAGGGCCAGGGTGTCTCAGACTAATCCGTTACTAATATCACCAGGCAAAGGACCCTGAGGAAAGGAGGACAAAGAGTGTTCTAATAATAACATGTTTATGTAGAGCTTTAAAGCCTTTGATCCTTACACCCTACCTTGTGAGGTAAGTACTAAAGATATTTTTATTCCCATTTAACAGGTAAAGAAAATGAGGCTCAGAGACATTTTTAGGGTTACTTGTACAAGTTCACAGAGCTAATAAGTGACTGGAGCAGAATTTAAAGCCGGGTCTTCTTGATTTCCAAAGCCCATATTAAATTTGTTATGTCATTTGTGCATGTTTACTTTATTATTTATATATTGGTTGTTGTATTTGATTAACACTGATACTCTGATCTATCTCCTATCACCAGTGTGAGTCACACTTCCTCCATACCTTCTCATCCTATACAATACTTTTGCATAAATAATAATGATAGCTAGCATTTATATGCTATGCAGCTAGGTGGTGCAGTGGATAGCATGCTGTGCCCAGAGTAAGGAAGACTCCTAGTCATCATTAAGTTCAAATCTGGGCTCCAACACTTACTCTCTTTGTGACCCTGGGAAAAATCACTTATTTGCCTCAGTTTCCTCATTTGTAAAATGAGCTACAGAAGGAAACAACAAACTTCCAGTATCTCTATCCAGGAAACCCCAAAAGAGGTAGACACCTCAAAGAGTTAGACACAACTGAAAAAGTGACTGAACAACCAAAAAAAAAAAAAGATTTGCTTAGTTTAGTTGGTTTATTATCGTTACTGCTGTTTTTGTTGCTTTTGACAAGGTCAGTGATTTCATTTGTTTGGGGAACTGAAAATTCCCCAATAATGCCTGTTAGCTCTATCTCTTCACAGTTTTAGAGACTTTCAGGGACTGAGAGATTAACTGTCATACAGAAATCTCTTTACACCTTACAAAAAAGCCCTTCCCCTACCCTCCCTTGCCTTTCTCTACCAGAGAATAGTCCCTTGGAACAAAGAAGAAAAAAGAAACAAAAAAATTCTTCAGTAAAAAATAAAAGACAATATGTAGTGCTCTACACCCAAAGTCTTTCACCTTTACAAAGATGGGAAGGAGGAGGGGAATTTTCTTAACTTCTCTGACCATTATAATTATACATGGTTTTGTTTTTCTCTTGTCCTTTAATTTACATTGTTGTAGTCATTGCAGATATTTTTTTTTTCCCCTGGGTCTATTCAACTTCACTCTGCCTTACCATACTTTGTTTTATTCTTCAAATGCACTGTTTCCTATAGTAAGACCTGTGAAACTCCGGAGCTATTCTCTAATTGATGGTTATCTACTTTGTTTCTAGTTCTATGATATAAAAAGTGCTGCTTTCAAGATGTTGGTGTATAGGGCACCATTCTCCCTATCTTTGATCTGCTTTTGAGTATATACCTAACCTTAGGTCTTCTAGGTCAAATAATGTGGACCTTTTAGTATCTTTGCATAATTCTACATTGCTTTCTAGCATAAGGGTTATTCTAGTATAACTCCCTCTGCCTGAGGACCAGATCTGTTACATTTTACCCTTCCCTCATGTTTCTCGAGTACCCTAAAGGGGTTGACAGTAGGGAATCTCTTGTCTCTGCTATTGGCTTAAGTCCACAGTGACTGTCCAATTTTAGGGGATCCAAGCATCCCAGCTTCATTTTACCACCAATAGACAGATTTGCTCTTACAAAGAACTATTTTCTTCAAAATTATTAGCAAGAACAAACATACAGACATTTCCCCCAACACTTCAAGGGGCAAAATATCTCCCTATATCACCCCAGGCTGAAATATGGTAAGATATTATCTAGGAGATATGATAGAAAATAATCTTGGAAATTTGACAACTTCATTTCTCATGTTTTCATCAAGGACTTTTTCCATTTACAAATAAATATCCTTATCAAGATTTTATAAAGATAAGAACCCAGGCATGTTGATTATAGAATCATAGATTGGGAACTAGAAGCGACATTGTAGGCCATCAAATCCAACCCTTCTCTTTTCACATGTAGATAATATAAGTTCTAAGATATCCTTATCCCAGTTCCCAGGTCCAATGGAGTCTGCTTCCCAGAATATTCTAGAGGACAAGGTAATTTTCTAATGCTATTGGATTGAGCCCCCATTGGTATGCTTCCCTCAATATTATTAGCTGAGATGTTCAAGAAGTTTCTCTTAGGCATGGTGTAGTTTCTTTGCTGAGTTCCTTGTAGTGTGATGTCCTTTCAGATGTATTCTGTCCACTCCCAATGCAAACAATAATGCCTTGACAACTTGTAGATAGTTTCTTTTCACCCCCTCCCCATTTTCAACTTTGTTTTGTGGGTTGTCTTTCACATTAGATTGTAAGCTTCTTAAGGCCAAAGACTATTCTTTTTGCATTTGTATCCCCAGTCTTTCCCAGGGTACCTGGCACATAGTAGGTCCCCAATAAATGTTTACTGACTGACTATAAAAGTACTATCCATAAAATTTTCCATTCATTTGGAACCTTTCTTTTCTTTTAAAATATACTGGAAAAAAATACCTGAAATCCAAAGATATAAATTTTTTTTTTCATTTCAACTTATATTGTGCAGATGGGACTATGAATCGATAATAATGCTTGACCATCTAAACCATGTTCTAAGATTTGCAAAACACGGTCATAAAATATCATGTTTTGTCTTCGTAAAAACTCTACAAGGTAAGCACTTCAATGACTGTTATGGCTGCTTTACCAAAAAGGAAAGTGAGGAGGCTCAGAGAAATTAAGTAACTTTCTCAAAGGTCATAACTGTCAAAGAGATTAAAACTCTAGTGTTTCCTAACTCCAGATCCAACATGCTAACCATTGTGTTATACTGGCTCTAAAGCACAATCTGGCAACAGAGTTACAGAATTGATACCCTTTGACCCAGCAATCCCATTAGAATTATAAAGATGTTACTAAGCAGAAAATGAGGTATAAGATTAGCCTGCAAAAATAATCCATATTTTTATTTCTCACTAACAGAAAAGGAGAAAAATGAATAGAAAAACAAAATACCATTTACTATGACAAAAAAGAACTATTTGTACAAAAAATATTCATAGCTGCTTTACTTGCAACAGCAAAAAAAAAAAAAGCCTATCTATCCAACAATTGGGGAATGGTTGAATAAATTGTGGCAGATCAACATAATGGAATATTATTGTGCTGTAAAATACCACAAATATGAAGGATACAAAGAAATATGGAACGACGTGTACAAAAGTGATACAGGAAAAAATCCACAGAAAAAGAACAACCATAATGCATTAACTCTGAATATACAAAAAAGGCAGCAAAACTTTTAAACCGTACAGAGGAAAAAGGATTTTGGAAAGAACATAAATAAGTTGTTATTGTTTTGTTAAAGTTTACCAATGAATCCGTAAACATGTATTTATGAAACACCTACTCAGTGCCAGGCAATGTGCCAGGTACTAAGGATACTAATAGAATAAATGAAACAATTTCTACTCCCAAGGAGCCAACATTCTAATGGGGAAGCCAAGAACATGTAAATATATGTGGATAAATATGTGGATATGTGGATAAATACTTCCTAGATGTGAGTCTAAGCAAACCCTTAATTCCCATTGCCTAGCCATTACTGCTTTTCTGTCTTGGAACCAATACATATTCATTCTTAGATAAAAATAAAAGGTTTGGGTTGGTTTTTTTTTTTTGGGGGGGGGGGTATCTTAGAGGCTGTCAAATCCAACTCCTTCATTTGACAAATGGAGATATTGAGACACAAAGAGGTGAAATGACTTTCACTGGGCTAATGTTTGAGGTACAATGTGAACCCAAGTCTTCCTGACTAAATCCTGGCCTCTTTCTACTACTCCATGCAGTCTCTTTAATTCCATCAAAAACCATACCTCATATAATCTCATGAAGTTGTTAAAAGGCACTCAAATTGAAAGAGACCCTCCAATCATTGCTACCACAAGTAATTTCTTCAAGAAGAGGAAATGGTGAATGAATATTATGTAGAGTTGGAAAATCTTGAACCCCTAAAAACTACAATAACCAAAATTCCTTTCTGTATTACTGTGAATCTTAAAATTTCTCAGACTTGTGAATCTTAAAAATTCTCAGACTCTACCTTAGAACATTTGCTTAAGGTCATTCCCCATTTTAAACAATGGAGGTACTTAGTCAGGAATGTATGTGAGAACTTTACACTACTCCACCCATACTTAAGAATACTTTAGGGGAAGATAAAGTTGTAAACTCCTTACTGAACAATGAAAAGTACTCAACTCATACTTAAAGTAAAGCTAAAACCCTTAAGCTAGGTCTATTTTTAGATCTAATACAAAAGGGTGCTAAGTACCTATAAAGGTCAAATTAATCATTAAAAGGTCAAGCAAGCTTAGCAAGAGGTGTGAGGTTTTAGTCTACTCAGGTGTGAATTACTCAAAAGTTTTAGTCTACTCAGGTGTGAATTAAGAATGATCAGTCCTGTGAAAACGTCTACTGTGATTGGTAGATGTAAAAACTTAGGGGAGGTGACATAGGAGAAAATTCTCTTTAAAAGGAGGCCAGAAGGCCTCTGAAGGCGATTCAGCTATGGAGCTGAATCGGAGGCTGGTCTCTCTCTCGGTGGCTGAACTTAGTTCAGCTTCCTGAGCTATACTGGAGGGTCTCTCTGAACACTAGAGTTTTGCTTGGAAGGATCTTGTGGTGAGTTGATAAAAGACTGACTGATCTCTCTCTTAAGGCTTAAGCCTAGGCTGGCCTAGCCCCTTTCCCAAAATTTCCTCTTACTCTCTCTCTCTCCCTTTCCTTAATTCCTTATTTGTATTAATTAAATCTCCATAAAAACCCAGCTGACTTGGGAATTTCATATTTGGGAATTTTTCCCATAGCAACCACTTTATTTTTAATATGAAATCAAGACACAAAAAAATTATCTTTACAGTTTTGGCAATTCAAAGTCTTGAAACCATATTTTCACGGTCACAGTTTAAGGCAACCACTCTTTTATCTGTAACATTACCTAGAAACCTTTTCCCTTTTCCTGCATCCTTGCACTTGTGTGATTGGTATTTAAGTTTGTTGTTACTTCTCCCTCTGTCTTCTCTTGTGAGTAGGCTGGGTTGTTTAGGTAGCTTTTACTATAGTTGTTATTAATAAAACTTTAAAAATACAGTACTTAGTTATTGAATATTAATTTTTATAACCCACATTTCTGGATGATCACAAAAGGATAGAATTTTCAAATATTTTTAAGAGAGATTTTCAGTTGAGTTAGTAAGTTTTTCGCTGGCCACACAGCCCACCTGCCTTTGTTTCACTGCTGTTCCACTCTCTACCTGCACTCCACCTGCTGCCACTGCTATTGCTGCCAATTCAGTCTGAACTGTACCCACCCAGTCTACGACCCTCCAACAGCCTGTGACCAGACTTGTCTGCCATTCTGAACTGTGTTTTTTTTTCTCCTGGAAGGGTGAGACCCCAATCCTTTCTGCTCCCTTTCCCCCCAACCCCCAACATGGGTTTTTGAGCCTGTGCTAGCCATTTTTCAATGTGGAGAAAAGTGTTAGATTTAAAATGGTTGAGGTCTTAAACTGTAGTGATTAAAATAGTGGAAGATATAAGAGAAGGTGAGTAAATTTGACTGCAAAATATGTTTCACTACAGTGTCTTGGTTTTTAAATAAGGTGGTCGCCAGGGAAATATTCCCAATTATTCAAATACCCAAGTCAACTGGGTTTATAAAGATTTAAATTAATACAAATGTGGAATTAAAGAAAAGAGAGAAGGAAAGAAAAAGGAAATAAATATGAAGGGCCTTAAGCCAACATGGCCTAGACCTGAGTCTTAAGAGAGAGAGATCAGTCAGTCAGTTTTTTAACACTCACCACAAGGTCTGTCTAAGCAAAGATTCTAGTAACACCAGGCCAGCTCCATCTCAGCTGACTTCACCAGAGAGAATTCCAGCCAGAGTCCTCCTTAAAGAGCCTTCCAGCCAGAGACTGTTCCAAAGGGCCTCTCTCCAGAGCCTCCAGAGGGATACAGTCCCCTCAGAGGAGCTCCAGCGAGATCTCCTTAGAGATTGTCCTCCAAGAGCTTCCCTTCTCCAGAGCCTCTCTCAAGAGATTCTTCCCAAGCGATCCTCATCAGAGATCCTCCAAAAGGATTCTTTTTTTCTCAAGAGATTCTGCTTTTTTTTATATAGGGGTTTTTCTCCTATGTCACCTTCCCTAAGTCCTTACATCTACCAATCACTGTAGACATTTTCCAAAGGACTGCCCATCTGAATTCCTGCTAAGTCGACAAATCTCCTCAGTAAGTCTGAACCAGAAAAAATGCTGGTGTGTCAACTAATCTCCTCAGGAAGTCTGAACCAGTGAAAACACAGCTGAGTCAACTAATCTCATTAAGAGAAAACTTGCCCAACTCTTTTAGGTACCTAGCATCTCATTGTATCAATTCTAAAAAACAGGCATGGCTCAAAGAACTCCTTGCCTTATTATAAGCATGGATCCAAGTACTTTCATTGTTTAGCAAGGAGTTTTCTCCCCTAAAGCAGTCTTAAGTATGGGTGGAGTAGAGGTCCTCCCATAGCAAGGATTTTTCTCCCCTAAAGTAGTCTTAAGTATGGGTGGAGTAGAGGTCCCCCCATAGCAAGGAGTTTTCTCATCAAAATGGGGAATGTTCCCAGTCCAATGGGGAAATTCTTAATATTCACAAGTCTGAGAAATTTCAAGGTTTGCAATAGAAACCCCACCCCTTCTAGTTTTCAAGGAGGTTTTTTGTAAGCTGACCCTGGACTCCTAATTTAGAAGGATGTTACTAAAGGTTTTTTCAATAGGAAAAGGGTTAGTCCAAATCAATGGATTTAAAGTCAGTTTGGGGGAATAAGCCTGCTTTTTTCTTCTTTCTCTTGACCCAAAACACCAAGGAGAAGTACTCTTTCTATCATATGCAAATATGTTATTGTTGTCCCTTGCTCTTTTGCCCTTAGGAAAGAGAATACAGAAGAATAGCTCCTAAAAGCCCTTTAGCAAAAAAAAAAAAAAACAACTTAAAAAAAGTCTCTTTACCTTACAGTCAGGGTCTCCTTTTGTTTAACTTTTATTTCTGGAGTCAACTTGTTACTAAGCATGGCTCACTCTGTGAAAGAGCAGTGCATTACCTATCTCAAGCTGCTCAAAGTTTTGAAGTGTCTTTTCTACTACTGTTCCTGGGTTCAATGTTCCTTGCGTTTGCGTTTAGCTTGAATAATCTTGAGATTCAGAGGGGAGATGCATCTTCCTACACACCTTTGGCATTTGGGCCTGTCCAACATCTATAATACATCCAATTTGAGATTCCTCCATACTATGTTCAGTGCATAATTCTCCCTCACTATGAAGAACCTCAGAGCTCTGACAAAATAAATGAGAGTAGATGATAAATACTGGGAGAGGGGAAGAAAACTTAATGAGATATGGAGGTGAATTTTAAACCTTTTCAGACTCCATTGTTTTATTTCTTGTTAATCATTTCCAATTTATTACCCTCCTTAATAGTGCACAAGTCTATTCAGATTGGAAAAAAAGATTTTTTACTTCCCTGCCTATGATATTGCTGATTGCTTTAAGGCTCAAATTTTTTTAAGTTTATCTGTATTAATCTAATCACATTTTTCTGTTATACTGAATGATTTTAAGCTACTATGTCTTGCCTTATTGATTCTTTATCTTGTACCTTTGCTGAAGAACAAAATATCCTTGTAAATGCCCATGAACATCTTGACCAAACCCTTGTCACTAGATCCATTGAAAATCACACATTGCCTTAAAAGCCTTTTATGACTTTTTGCCTTTGTTAATTGTCACATATATTATGATGGATGGACTTCATCAAAACTGGTTTCAATTGTATACAACCTTTGGAGAATTTAATGAGCTAAGAATTTAAAGTAATTTCAATAGGTCTTCAGAAATAATTTTAGATAACTAGTAGCTTCTGAATGAATGTTATAAAGAATGTTGTATGAAAGGCAGAGAACCAAATAGAATTTCTGCCAGAGAAAAATTGTTTCTATGAAACAGGAAGCCAAAAAGAGCTTCTATGCATGCATAATAATTTAACTCTTTAGTTTAATATACTTCCACCAGAACAATCTAGATTTCTTGGTGATATTACAGAACTCAAATAGATTTTCCTCAACAATACAGAGGTTTGGTTTTTTTCTAGACTCTTTTGCAATTTTTTAAAATAATGGCAGTAATATACTTTGTTTAAAAATATCTTTGCCAAGGTTGAAAGAATTGCTACATCTGAAAAAAAATTGTGACAAATATCCATCAATTCATAGGTTTTTAAAAATTTCACCCAGCAACTCATGTGAATTATGATGGTGAGTTTGTTTGCTATTGTAATTAACTGAGCTATTGTGAATTTTGGGGACTTTGTTACTTCTTTGAATGTGAATCTACTGTACTACTGTATTACTGCTTTATTCTGGAAATCACTTGCATTCACACAATGGTTCATGGCCAAGTTAAAAAGGAAATGGATCTCATTTTTGGTGAGGAACCTTTGTATACTATCTCTCCTTGGCTAACACAGTATGTCACTGATTGTAAACTATATATATATATATATATTTTTTAACATTTTATTATTGTTTCCCCTTGCATGTGCAATATAGCATTTGAGTTTTATTTTTTCTCTCCTTTTTCTATTTGAAGCTTGGTACCAGTATTGAAAAGTTTTGTTTTGTTTTTAACTGTTTTGAATTTTGCAATAGAATAACCTAAGTTGTCCATTTACCTAGCATATAAAAGCATACCCAAAAAGCTTTAGACTACAAAAATGATGCTATTGCTTGTTTAAATAATTATGGGACTTTGCTTAATGATTCTGTCTGATTGCAAAAGAAGGGAATACAAAAAGAGCCATTGTGTAGGGCTAAAGAAGCACAAAACTACCTGCATTGTGTCTATTGAGCACAAGGTCAAAGAGACCAAATCCCAGTGGGATTGATGTAATTTTGAGCCAAGACAAGAGGATTTGAACTTGTTTGGGGTTCAAGGTTGTAACTGTTTTGACATATATCAGAGGTCAGACTTCCTCTGAGCCACATTCTATCAACTATCTCACTTTGGCTCCATCTTGGCTCCAATTTGCTACTGAAATCTAGTTCCTTTTCTCTCTTTCATAGTGTGGCAAACTTTCTGTAGTTCTAGCTACTGATTGGGTAAGTGCATAATTGGGCCCTGATTCAAGGAACTTGTATAAATTAGTTTTTCCTTTCCTTAGAATTTTTTAGACATAAGAATTTGACATTTTGTATTTCATCCACAAGTTATTTTTCCTCTTTTGTTTGGATTTTTTATGTTTTTTTTATATCTTTTGCAAATTGATTCATATACCTCATAACTCAACTATCCATCCCTGAGTGATACCTATGTTTGTTATTATCCACCTCAGGAGAGACTATGTAATAGCTGTGAACTTTGATTTGAATTTGAGCAATTTTAGGATAAGAAACTTGCTACCTCACAGAATCCAGAAGGTGCCATGAAGATGTCTGCAGAGACCACATGCTGCATCAGAAGATCCAGAGTGAACTTTAGGATGTGAATTAAACTATGGGGGATTGAAATGTTTTTGTTTTGAATATATACTCTTATGCCAAAGGGGACTGCCCCTAAATTGGCTTTTTGTCAACCTAGTAATCATTGGTTTTGTTCTCTTTTCCTTTTATCCACAAATTATTGCAATTTATAAGTTAGTTTTGTTTCCATGATCCTTTGGGAGAGACTGGTCTCCCAATAGGATCACAGGGGGAATAAATAGTTTAAAATTCTTGAATCCCTAAAAACTATATTACCCCAAATTCCTTTCTGTATTACCTAGAATCATTTTCCCTTTGCTTGCTTCCTTGCATTTGCATGATTGGTATTTAAGTTTGCTGTAACTCCATCCTCTATCTTCTCTCATAAGTGTGCTGGGTTGTTTAGGTAGCTTTTACTCTAGTTGTTATTAATAAAACTTTTAAAATATAATGCTTAGGTACTGAATATAAGTTTTAAGACCCACATTTACCAAAAAAATGAAATTGACTCTATCTTAATGGAGGAAACAACTGATTATGATGTGAGTGATTTCAGAATCACTGTTATATGCAGTCAGATCATCATCAACTAGTTACAAGAAAGTCAGAATCAACAATGAAATTCTAATAAAGGTGAAAAGGTAGTACATAAAATTATAGATGCCCCAAGCAAACCCATTCAAACAAATCATCAACTCTGAAAAATGGAGAAAAGAAAAAATATTGACTTTGATTATCACCATTTCTTAAAGAAATTTAATCAGTGCAAAATCATTTCCATAAAACAGAGGCTAAAAGTGGTCAAAAACATCCTCAACCACCAAGTGCCTGCTTTTCTTGCCAGATAAATGGCAGCTAAGGGAAACACTAGTTGAAAGTAAAAGCTCAATGTATTGATTTGTTTTGGTTTTCTGTGGTTCTTCATTATAAGGAAAGGTTCTTTTGGAGTGGCAGTCATTGGGGAACTAATAGAAAAGAAAAAAAAAGAGCATCAGTAAGACCACCCTTACACACACACACACACACACACACACACACACACCTCTTCTTTTTATTAGGAAAACAACAACATTATAAAAACACTTTAAAAGATTTAAGAATCTCCTTAGTATCATGGTTCCAGAGGACTGATGCTAAAGAATGCACTCCATCATCTAATAGAGGATGGACTCAAGATGCAGAATGAAACATATATTTTTGTACAGGACAATGAGAAGTTTTTTTTGTTGGACAACTATATGTATTTGTTGCAAAGGCTTTTCTTTTTTTTTTACAATGGAGAAATATGGGAAGCAGAGAAAATGATGCTTATTAACTGGAAAAATGAAATTTAATTTCAAAAAGAAATCAAAGTAAAAGTCCATTTACAAAACATTACAGGATGAGAGGAGATTCCAGGCAGTAGCACCTCACAAAAATACCAAAAAATGGTTAGGGAGCAAAACAAGTATTCTGAAAGCTTAGCATACAATTCAGGAAGAATAGTTGTGAATAAAATTGAAAGGACAGCAAATTAAATAGAGAGGATATAGAAGATTTCTGCCAATTTTTCTATAGTAATCTATTTTCATCAGCAATGATATTGGAACAAGAACATTTGGAGTATATCAAATGTAAAGAAATGGCAATAACCTTTCAGAAGATAATTTTAAGGAAAATAGCTGGACCTGACCAAATACTTCAATAATTCAGTAGATCTATGAACTTCTCAGTGTGAATATTTCCTCCTCTGATACAACTTGTTCACCAGGAACAAACCACAAAACCTGAAAGAATTTTATTAGGTCATTTGGCAAAAGAGGGAGAGAGAGAGAAAAAGATGTGCCTCCTGTGTCTTCATATGTTTATGTTTATGTTCTGTGACATATGTTTATGTTCTGTAGAGTTCAGACAACAGCATAAGGACAATAAACTGATTAACTGCATATAGGCAAGAGTTACTTTTCAGAAAAGGGCATTCTGAGATTTGTGAGCAGATAAGAATAAGTATTCAACCTAATTTGGGTGAACCCAAAACAAGCAATGGGTAGAATCTTAAGAATTCCTTTAGCCATTCACTTCCCTGGAGCATCTCTGAAGTCAGTCTGTCTGACCTCTACAGTAAGTTTTTGAGTTAGATGATTTCTAGCCACATAAAGTTAAGTTCAAACAATATTACACACGAATAAGATTTTCCCAAAAAATAATAAAATAGTTTCCCCTAATTCTTCTACTTCTGCTCCTATAGAATTCTTAGTCTTATCTTTTTGGAAATCCTACATAAAAGATCCAGGAAGAAAGGAAAGAAATGGTTTGCAAACAGGTAGCAGAGAGGAGAGTTTACAAAGAAGGACCTTCTGTAAGGGCCAAAATGAAAGTAGTTAAAAATAAAAGGTTAAACTAAATTTATGAGAGTGTGGTCGCCAGGAAAATACTCAATTCCAAATGATTTTTTTATAGTAATTTATTTACAAAAAGAGAAAGAATGAAAGTAAGAAAATCAGAGAGAGTAGATATTTACTCTGGCCTGGTCTGAACCAGGTAGGGCTTAAGAGGTCCAGCAAACGGGGCCCAGCAGTAAATTAAACAAGGGTTCTAGCCACGAAGCCTCATCCAAGACAAGGGGCCTCTCCAGAGACTAGAATCTCCAAAACAAGCCAGGGAAAGCAGTCAGCCTTTTTCGCTCACTCACATGGTAGTTCTAATAGAAAATAGAAGCAGTCCAAGGTCCTCAGCCAGAGTTCCTCCAGGGTGGAGTTGAAGGCACAAGACCTTGTCACAGGAGGTTCTTGCCACTTTTAAAGGCCATTCCTTGCATCACTTCCTGTGCCTTCCTCCCACTTTTCATGGACCAATTATAGTCTATTTTCTTAGGACTGCTCAGGGGGCAGTCAGTGGGTTCTTATTCATCACCCACTTTCACACATGTGGGTCACAGACCTCCCCCACTTAAAGATAAGTAGGGTGCATTTACTTCTGTTGATTAAATCTAAAAATGGGCAAAGGAGAGTTAATCCCATCTTTGCCACATGCCAGTGAATGATATAAGTTCAGTTCTAGAATCTGGGACATTATAAAAAGTAGACACAGAGAGAATTCTGGGATTTTAGTTTCCTGTTTTCTGGGAGAGCTTGAAGCTACAATTTCCTGCTGCTTGCCATCTGTGTGTGCAAAGTGAGGGTTTGGTTTCTTATCCCCGTGAAGCCAAAGCTACTGATCCTGGTGTCCAGTTTGAATAAGCCTGTCTACTATTTCATCTACTCAAAATTCCAACAACCTGAAAGAGTGTTTCCAGCTGCTCTGAACTCTGTGTCCAACCAGCCAGTGAAGGAAGACCAGAAGGTGTAAGGGAGAAAAATAAAAGGGTTTGGACTAAATTTAAGAGTGTGTTCAAGAAATATATTATTCAAGTCAGAATGACTTTCTATGGTAGTTTATTTACAAAAGGAGAAAGAATAAAAGTAAGAAAATCAGAGAGAGGATAGGGTAAGAGGTCTAACCTAACATACAAAGTATTTTGCTCTGGCCCCCACCTCAACCCAGGCAGGACTAATTAGTCCTCAGCCAAAAGGGCCTCAGCTTTAAGCCAAGGGCCTGGTGATGAATGAAGCAAAGGCTTCAGCCATGAAGCCTCTCTCAAGAGGAGAAGCCTCTCTTGTGGCTAGTCCCTCCAGAAAATCCAGGAAAGGGAGAGATTTAAGAACAATCTCATCAAATCCAAGATCTCAGGTCCAGTAAGCAGATTCTTCCATCAGCCTCTAACTCGAGCTCAGAACTCCGAAGAACTGAACTCACAGGAAGTTGTAACTCCTTTTAAAGACTCTTCTTTGCATCATTTACTGTGCCTTCCTCTACTTTTATGTGGACCAATTATAGTCTATAGTTTTGCTTAGGACTGCCCAGGGGTCAGTCAGTGAGTTCTGATTTGTCACCCACTTTCATACATGTGGGTCACAGACTTCCTCCACTTAAGGATAAGTGGGATGTATATGCTTCTGGTGATTAAATCTAAAAATGGGTAGGGGAAAGTTAATCCCATCTTCACAAAGGCCAATAGCCATCTTGGGCCTAACCAACTAGTGTTTGTACCTGAGATAAAGGGTCAGCCTACCTGATCTAAAGAACTATATACCTTAACCAAAACTTATCTGGGAGGACGTTAGTCAGGTAGTAAGATAGCTGGGGAAAATCTTAGATATTCAGAGTAGTGAATTAGGCAGCCAGAAGACCAGAAGATACCCTTTTGCAGGGGTCTTAGAAGGGGGTTTGGATTATGTAGAAAATTTAGATTTAGGTCATCCTATTCCCTAATCCTCCCATCTGGCATACTGAGATTCAAATAAAGCCCTGTCTTTGATTTTTTAGCTGATCTAAGAGTCAGATCAGCACACTGGACCTGTGGAGGGTAGCCTGCAAGGCCTATACTCACTGTGGGTTATCAAGAGCCATCAAACCTTGATATCTCACCCCTACAAAACTACCATTGAGACTATCTACATAGTATTTCAAGTACCCTAGACACCTTCCTATTTGAGACTAATATAATAGTGATATCTTTATATCATCTGTATGTTTCTATGCCTTCCACTAAAGTCCTCCTCTTCTCACTGTAGTGTGGAGGGAACCCTGAATTCTTGAATGGTGCTCAGCACAATGTCTGGCACATAATAGATAATGTTTATCGACAAACTGATTGCATATTATGTCAGCAGAATACAAGCTCCAGCAATGTAGTACAGAGAAGCAAGCCCTAGACATGGAATCAGTGAAGGTAGGTTCAAATTCTGATTCTTCTACTTACTACCTGTATGTACTTGGGTAAATCATTTCATCTACTGAGACCTTAACTTCCTTGTTGGCAAAATTGCCGGGTGGAGTAAAGGGTACACTGGTGGCACACACCTACAATCCCTGCTACTGGGGAGGCTAAAGCTAATAAATTGATCAGAAATTCTGAGCTGAAGTAGAATTAATGCCAATATACGCTGTCTGATACCAATACACCAAAAGCTACCAAGCTGCCTAAGGAGAGATGAACCAAAAAAAGGAGCACATCAAAGCTTCTGTGCCAATCAATTGTGAGATCACCCCATGAGTGGTGGCCACTGTACCTCTAGCCTGAGCAAGATAGAAAAGCCCAGTCTCCATAAAATAAAATAATAAAGAGGATTGAGTTACAGATGGGGGACAAGCAGACTTGCAATAGATGATCTGAGTTTTCTTCCAACTCTATATTAATGTTGTTATCAAGCTAGTCTAATGACATGCTTTGTCTGATATCTGAAACCAGCCTAGCTAACTTTAGAAAGGATGGCCACTACTAAAAGGTTAAGTCCCTGATAACAAATATTTTTAGCCCCAGTAATTTATAAAGACCAGCAAAGACTCAGAACTACAAGAGAGGTGCTATTGCATTAGAGGAAGTAGTCCCCACAGTGTTGAAATGGAGTGCTTTGGAGCTATTAAAATTTGTAATAGATATTTTAAGGAAAATATGAAAAGATTTCTATAATCTGATGCAAAGGGAAGTAAGTAGAACCAGAAGGGAATGAGAGGAAGGAACAAGCATTTATTGATGGCAGTAAGTTCATTCATTCAAGGATCTTTCATTATAATATAGTAAATCATATAATTAATGTACTACTATATACCAGGAGTATACTTTAGAAATACTATCTCAATTCATCCTCACAACAACCCTAGCAGGTAGCTATTATTTTCCTCATTTTACAGGAATGAGGAAACTGAGACATATAGCAATAAAATGACTTGCCCAAGCTTACACAACTAGTAAATGTCTGAAGTCAGATTTGAATTCAAATCCTCCTGCACTCCAGGACCAGTGTTCTATCAACTATAAAAATGAACAATTTTTAGGACTTTTATAATCTGATAAAAAAAGGCAATGAGAAAAATCAGAAGAATAATTTATGTGATAACAGCACAGTAAAGACAAGCAACTTTTGATTTATTTTTGAAAATTTTAATTTATTATTTATTTTAAATATTCTTTTCTTTTTCATTCCAAATTATCTCCCTCCCTCCTTCCTATCCCTTCCCACAACCCACTGAGAAGGGAAGCAATATGATATCAGTTATAAATGTGAAATCATGCAAAACCTATTTCCATATTAGCCATATCTTTCTAAAAAGAAAGGAAAGAAAAGTGAGAAAATCATACTTCAGTTTGTACTCATTGTTTCACAATTCTCTCTCTGGAGGTGGATAGCATTTTTTGATCATAAGTACTTTGGAATTATCTTGAATCATTGCATTAATAAAAAATAGCCAAGTTTTTCACAGGTGAGCATCATTATAACTATACACAATGATCTCCAGGGTCTTCTCACTTCACTTTTCATCATTTCATATAGGTCTTACGATGTTTTTCTGAAATCTTCCCCTTGTCATTTCTTATTGCACAATAATACTTTATCAGCCAATCATTTTCCACAAGTTGTTCAGCCATTCAGCAACTAAAGAGCATCCCCTTGGTTTCTAATTCTTTGACTCTACAAAAAAAAAAAGAGAGAGAGAGAGTTGTTATAAATATGTTTGTACATATAAGATGCCTTTTCCTTTTTCTTTGATCTCTTTGGGATACAGACATGGTAGAGGTATTGCTAGGTCAAAGAGTATGCAGAGTTTGATAGCCCCTTTGGGCGTAGTTCCAAATTGTTCTCCAAAATGTTTGAACCAGTTAATTACTCCACTGGCAGTTCATTAGACATATTTTTCCCTTACCCCTATTTGTCATTTCTGATTGGTGTCTGAGGTAGTATCTCAAAGCTGTTTTAATTTGCCTTTCTCTAATCAATAGTGATTTAGAGCCTTTTTATATGACTATAGATAGCTTTAATTTATTCTTCTGAAAACTGTCTATTTATATCCTTTGACCATTTATCAGTTGGGAATGGTTCATATTTTTTACAAATTTGACAAAATCTATACTCTATGTATTTGAGAAATGAAGCCTTAATCAGAGAAACTCACTGTAAAAATTTTTGAAATTACTTCAACACCTATGGCATCTTTTCCCATGGCAAAGTTTCTCTGATTATCTCTTAATTTGGCCTAGTTTTGCTTTTGCTTTGTCTGAAATCATGATTGCTACCCCTTCCTTTTTTAATTCAGGTGAAGCACATTAGATTCTGCACCAGCCCTTAATTTTAACTCTGTCTTTTTGTTTCAAGTGTGTCTCTTGTAAACAATATTTGGGGATTCTGGTTTCTAATCTGGTCTGCTCTCTGCTTCTGTTTTATGAGTGAGCTCACTCCATTCACATTTGTAGTTATAATTACTATATATTTCCCTCCATTCTACTTCCTTCTGTTTCTCTCCCTCCCTCTGCATGTTCTCTCTCTCTCTCTCTCTCTCTCTCTCTCTCTCTCTCTCTCTCTCTCTCTCTCTCTCTCTCTCTCTCTCTCTCTCTCTCCCTCTCTCTCTCTCTCTCTCCCCTTCTCCCCCCTCTCCTCTTCAAGAATGCTTTGCTTCTAACCAGTTTCCCTAATCCACCCTCATTTTTAGTAAAGACAAGGCAACTTTGAAAGCTATAAGAATCATGATCATTCACAATTCCAAAGGACTAATGATGAAGCATGCTATCTGTTACAGACACATGATATATTTAAGTTACAGAATATATTTGTATACAGTTATTGCTTATCTATGCATATTATTAAAAATTGTTGGTTTTTCCCAAAGGAGTGGGGATGTGGGAGAGAGACAAAATAAATTTCTGTTAATTTTTTTTTAATACAGAGATAATGGGATCGGTGTTACAGATGTAAAATATTTCATGTACTTTCATATGAGTTCAGTATATTATTAGTTTCATTGAACTGTTTCACTTTGTTAAAAGAGACATCTCACAAAGTAGAAGTAATGTTAATGTTTGTGATGAAAAAAAAAACCCAAAACATATCAATAAAAAAGAAATGCAATAATCAAAGTATTCTTAAGTTCACAGATACTACACTAAAGAACCCCTTCTCTTGAATAAAATACAAACTTTGCAGCCCAGCATTTAAAGCCCTCATAATCTGGCACCAACCTACCTTTCCAGCTTTATTTCATATGACTCTCCTTCATGCACTCTGCTTTCAGGCTAAATTGGACTACTAGCTATTGCTCAAATTTAATATGAAATCTCCTGCTTTTATGCATTTGTGCAGGTTATCCTCATGCCTGAAATGAACTTTCTCCTCATCTACACCTGTCAAAAACTTAGGGAGATAGTAGAGGATAGAAGGGCCTGTTGTGCTATGGTCCATGAGGTCACGAAGAGTTGGACATGACTGAATGACTGAACAACAACAAAAAGGCTTGTCAAAATCCTTCTCTCTTTTCAATCCACAGCTCAAGTAAAAGCAAAATATTTTTTAAATTGTAAAGAAATAAATTTTAGAAGACTTCTCAGGTACCACCCACTGTATGAACCCTTTCCCAAGCATCCTCCACCCACCCTTAATGAATATCTTCTCTCCCTCCTAATAACTTACTAGTTTTTTTGTATCTCTTTTGCTCTCATTCCATCCAACCTTATACTTTACTTCCCTGCATACATATTGCAATCCTCCCTACCCCTAAATAGAATGTAAGCCCTTCAAGAACAGGAACTGTGTTATTTTTACCTTTGTACCCTCAACATCTATCACAGTGCATTTCTATTCAGTAACATTTAATGTTTGTTGAATTTAATTCTGTAGACTTAGTTCACAATCTCATCCTCATCGTTGAGAATCAGGAACTCAATTTTATCAACTTGCCTATGGACAATGAGGCTCTGGGGATGGATTCATGATCATCAAACTCACATGAGGCTGAATGATAAACTAGGCTCTAATTTATTAATTGACCTTGACAAATAAAACTGCTGAGCAGACCATTAGCCTCTCATGGACGAGTCAGCACATTCTCTTCCCCACAGAAAAGTCAGCTTGGGAAAATGAATGGAGATCAGAAGCCAAGATTGGTGATCATAGAAAAAAAAAGAGAATAGGATGATTTTAAATTATATTTTTTCATTAAGCCCAGGTATGACTATGTGAACATTTTCTCCCCCAAGCAGTACTAGGAATATATACACCAGTCCTGATGCTGCAACAAACTTTTTCAACTATTCAAACCCAGACTCAGACACTAACTTTGTGACCTTGAGAAAGTCACTTAATTTCTATCTGCCCCAGTTTCCTTGTTTGTAAAATGAGGATAATCATATCACCCACCTCCCATGGTTGTTGTGAGGATCAGATGAGATATTTCTAAAGTTCTGAGAACATCTGTAAAGTGTCTGGCACATATGCTATATAAATGTTAGGTATCATTATTATTACTCATTACCATGTCTAGATTTATAGTTTTTATGTTAATGTCTATTTTAATTGGTATAATCCAATAGTTATATCAAAAATGTGTTGTTTAGTCCTCTTCAGTTATGTCCAACTCTATGTGACCTCTTTTGGGGGGCTTTCTGGCAAAGATACTAGAATGATTTGCTATTTTCTTCTCTAGCTTACTTTACGTCAAAATTTGAGAAGCATTCTTCTCACTGTACCATGGTGGGGGTGAGGGGAAGTACGGTTAGAAAAGGATATCTTGAAGTTTAAAAAAAACTCTCAATTTGAGTCCTGTTCCAATACTATTAGCCCAGGGATCTGGATAGATCATTTCCTCTCCCTGGACCTCTCTCAGTTCCATCATCTGTAAAATGGGGATCATAATACAGTGTTACCTGCTTCATAAAGTTGTTGAGATAAAAATATCCCACAAGCTTAAAGCACTGTTGAAATGTAAGCTGCTTCTGTAGAAATGTGAATTATTATGACTTCCACACTTATTCAAGGAACTATGATTTGCTCACTGAGGACACAGATCAGGCCCTCTTTGATTTACTAGAAGGTTTTCAGGGGTTGATGTGAACAAAGAATTCATCACACTGAGGCCATTCTAGTGATGTGCCTCTCTGAACTTGGTCAAGCCTGTCCTCAGACAGTGTAGATGCCGTTCATCATTGGGCCTCTACCTGAAGCTTTTCAAGCTGGGTAAAACCAGTCAGACTTTGAGCTCTATTAGCCTAAACATCATGAAGCCACAGCAGGAATCAAAAGCGACTTTATGGAGATGCTGTCATCATTCATCATCAAATAGCTTTGAACAAATGGCCCCATGTCCAGGATGTGCTCTTTTTTCACCTTCACCTCATGCAAGGCCTGACTACCTTCCTTCAAAGCACAATTCAGATGATACCTCCTACATGAAGCCTTCCCTGATCTCCCCAAGAATTTGTGATATCTCTTTTTTAAATTACTTTTACTTTTTAGCTATTTTGAATTTGTTTATGTACATGTTACATCCTCATCTCCTCATTGCTCCTACCAGTAGAATTCAAAGTACCTCAAGGGCAGGGACTGATTTTTATCCTATTATCCTTAGCTCTTAGCACAGTGCCTGGTATGTAGTTTTTATAAATATTTGGGGCCAGTAGGTGGCACAGTGGATAGAGTGCCAGGCCTGGAATCTGGAGGACTTGTCTTCCTCAGTTCAAATCTGGTCTCAGACATTTATTAGTTGTGTGACCTGGGGCAAATCACTCCACCCTGTTTGCCTCAGTTTCCTCATCTATCAATTGAGTTGGAGAAGGAAACAGCAAACCATTCCAGTATTTTTGCCAAGAAAACCCCAAATGGAGCCACAAAGACAAAACTGACTGAGCGATAAATAAAAGTTTGTTAAACTGAACTGAATATTGAGATATTTATAAGCCAGTTCTCAGAGTAGGTCACTTATAGGAGTATTCCCACAGGCAGCTAATGGTCATCCAATGAAGGTATACATTCAGGATACTTTCTGACCTTTTTCCCTCTTTACAGACCTATAGTTCTCTACCTGATCGCCACAGAGGACTATTGATACCTGTTTTTATGTCCTACCCATAGATTTCTTTCTACATGAAGAAATGAGGCAATGATATTGCTATTTTTTTTTCTCAATCTCTTAATTCTCCCATTTGAAGTCAGGGTCTTCTAATCTTGCTTTAGGGAAAACATGGCAAAAAAAGAGTCTATACTATCATTTTTCATCATAACAAAGTTTATAGCTTTTCTCTATCCTGAGTGTTGATTTTTTCTTTTGTCTTACTTTGAGACTCAAGGACTACTGTAAGGACTACTTGAATTTGATCTAGATGACTATGTTCAACCTACGTGACTATAGGCAAGTTGCTTAACCACTCATCTCAATCTCAGCTTCTTCATTTATAAACTGAGGATAAAAATTATTTCAGTACCTGCCTCAGAGGGTTACTTTGGCCACGGGAACAAGGGAAAGATGGGAAGAGGGAGGGAGGGAAAGATCTTAGTTCTATATCCTCCAGCTAAGTAGAATAAGTCAGACTCTTCTTCTAGCCTTAAGGGAGATAGCAATTATTCTTGTACTGATTCTCCTCTCCTTAGCCTTCTCTTCCCAAATAATTTTCCATCCCTATGGGAACTTTGCTCAAACCTCCCCCTGAGGATACCCATGGCTCCTCATTTAACCTTCCCTTTAACTTCATCTTAACTTTCACCCAAGGATATCCATGGCTCCTCATTTTAGGATCTGAAACTGTTAGTCTGTAAATGTTCCCTGTTCTGACCAAGTCAAATGACTCCACATTCCTCTGAATCAACTCAGAATCTCAGGAGCTAGAGAAGGAGAAGAATCTTTCCCTCCTACTACTTTACAAACATCTAAGACTTGTAAATGTCTGGAGCTAACCTGAAATCAAAAAAGAGTCTTACCATAGGAAGAATAAGACTTTAGGGTCTTTATGACCCCAAAAGCTGCTTGGTTCTTAGTAAGACCCAGATGCTACATCTAGGCCTCCAGAGTTTCAGGATTCATCTAAAGAATGGTAGACATTGCCAGCACCTAAGAAAAGCATTCATGGCAGGTGCAAGAAAGGATAAAATAATCTTCCCCTTGGAAAACACTGTAAGGTACAAATCAGGGTCCAAGAAAGAGTTAACCAAAAGGCTAGTTCAAGTACGCACCAAGGTTTCTTTGGCGATTCAAATCTAAGAGCCTTAGAATTCAGAGGTTATTACCTTTTGTGAAAGTGTCATGGATGCACTTGGTGAAGTCTATGAACCACTTCTTAGAAGAAATGCTAAAGAAGTAAGACCTTCCCTTCTCACTAGTTCCATTCGTGGGCATCATGATATGAGTGATTTGTGATCTTTACCCTCTATGCACATCAGAAAGAGTGACTTTGTCTGGCCAGTTTTAAAGACAAATCCTATTCCAATCATGCATCCAATCAAAGGAGGTTACCCATACCCATGTCATAGAGTGTCTTCATGTTGGGCAAACGAGGCATACCCAAACAAGTCCCATAAGAAGCCTCCATGTCAAAACAGGCAGGATATACTCCAAAGGTCTCTTAACATATTGAAATGGTTATCAAAAGAGTTTTATAAAAACAAGTTCAAAGACCCAATATTAAAAATCCCTAGTTTAGATGCACAAGGAAACTTATGAAAAAAATTTGTCTAGGAAATATTCAACAAGTATCATAGACCCCAGGAGGGCCTACAGGGAATATCAGGGAGTTCAATGTTTTTCTTACCTTGTCCCTCCAAAGCTTCAGTGTTTTGCAGTGGCACATCCTAACCACCATTCTCCACTAATGTTTTGGTATGGCTAGGGGCTGGATTCACTATGTTCGCTTTTTAGTTTAGACTTACCATTTAAAACCATATAAGGGCTTTTCATTGGGGACTACTTTGGATTGTGATCCTCATAGCCAGAGTTTGCTAGGAAATAACCAATAAATTTTAAAGAAATTGCCTTTCCTACACTTGATCAATTCCTATTATATCAATTTCCTTCAGCTCAATCCAGTAAGCATGTAAACATGAGGATGAGATGGTTAAACAAGAAAACCTTTCTGTATCTATTCTTCATGAATAGCCTTATAGACCAGAAAATACTGGAGTTAGATGGGACTTTACAGACTCTCTATCCTGATTTTCTCATTTTTATGGGGAAACTGAGGCCCAGAGAGGGGAAGTGATTTATCCATGGTTACATAATAAGTTAGTAGCAGAGTCAGGTTTAAAGCACAGACCTCTCAATTTGCCTTAGAATCAGATGATCAAGGTTCATAGATCAGTTCTATCATTTACTACCTTTATGGCTTTGGACTCATCACTATTCCTTCAGCTTCAAAATGAAGGGATTGGACTAGATCATCTCAAAGACCCCTTCCAAATCAAAATTTACAAACCAACAATTCTAACCCCCTAATCCTCCTTACTATATATTAGACATTGTACATGGTAAACACTTCAAAAAGTTTGTGTGTGTGTGTGTATACACATATATAACTATAGAGAGATATATGTAACAATATAGAAATAGATTGGAGGGGGGGTCAGCTGGGTGGCTCAGTGGATTGAGAGATCGGAGGTCCTGGGTTCAAATGTGGTCTCAGACACTTTCCTAGCTGTGTGACCCTGGGCAAGTCACTTAACCCCCATTGCCTACCCCTTACCACTCTTCTGCCTTGGAACACCCAGTATTGATTCCAATACGGAGGGTAAGGGTTTTAAAAAAAAGAAATAGATTGGACATAGATACATCACAGTCAATTGTGTCTGTCCGTATACGTGTGTGTGTTGTAGATCAGGACACCAAAGCACCAAATTGCATCCACTTGTGATTGCACAAATTCTGAGGAAAGAGGCACACAAAATCAGGATAATCAATCCAAGTTTTATTAGGGGATTTATTTACAGAAGTAATAACCTGCAGGCATTAGGGAAGATCCATGGTCCTAGTCCATGCTGAGACCTTGTTCTTCAGCTTTTTATATGTTTTTGTTTTTACTGAAACTACTTACAGGGAAAGTGGGCTGAAATATGTAGGATGTGGCTGAAATAGCAGGATGTAGAAATGTTCAATCAAGACAGAGCTGTCTGCTATCCTGCCACACATAATTCTTGACCTAGCTAGTATATTTATGAGTTACTTGCCCCTAATTGCAGTCATGATCTATTTAACTCATAATGTTCCTAGCAGCAACCATGTTCCATTTAGCTGACAATCCACCCCTTCATGGTTAGCCTGTACAGTCTCTGTACCCAACTCTGTACCCAAGGAGGGCATAACAAAGATCTAAGGGCTCTGGTTATCATGACATTTGTAAGAGCATTCAGTACACCAACAGTATAAATACATGCCAGTATAAGGGAAGGATATAATGTGGCAAGAATAATAGAACATTAGTTAGAATATCAATATATTCTAATGCATAGTCTAGGTTTAATTTTAAAAAATCTCCATTACAAAAATCATTGCCTCTCCATGGTTCAGCCCTCCAGGATCCTCCTCCACAAGCAAGGGGAGGCATACATTCCAGATCCAGCAGTTGTAGCATTGGTCCTCATATGCCATCCAATGCCACTCAATGTACCCAATCTATGTAATGATTGTCATGTCCCCAGTGGGATCAGATTCCATAACAATACAATGCAGTAGCCAAGTTAACAAATCTAATATTCAGTGAGCAAAACTGTGATTAGTATCAGTTCAGCAGTTAAAGGGGTTTGGGGCAGAACAATCCACTAGGCTGGGTAAGCCAGCCTTTAGTCCGGATAAGGGTTTGGATAACAGTAGAAGTGAGCTTTGTTCAATTATTGTCAATCAACCACTTTAAGGTTATACATGTTCAAAAGGTCACAGAGACATCTCTCATGATAGCATCAAAGTGTAAGACTAGAAAATCATTTAACAGTTGTTTTTCTAGCAAAGTATGTCACCTTTCAGATCCTTTGGAGTATTGCTACCAGAATTTAAGGGGCTGCTGTACCCAAGGGTGTTGCCACAGGACCCAACCAAATAAACATATAGCAGTAAATGCACAAGGTTTGTGCTTAACATTTGTTGAATTTTTAAATCAATTTCCATTTCTTTAAGTTGTTGACATTGATAAGCACTCCCTAATTAGCTCAGTGCTAAAAGTAATTTTTTCTCTTATAAGGAAAACCTGCTCAGGAATAGAGCCATCCAAAATTGGAATGGGCTACCTAGGGAAACAGCAGGTCCTTACTCACTTCATAGTTAGATGTCCCCTTTGGGGAGAGAATTCTTTTTTTTTATATTTTTATTTATTTCAACAAATATTTCCCAATTATATGTAGAAAAATCTTTACAATTCATTTACCAAAAAGTACCTTACTTTTCATCTTAACATCAATACTGTGAATTGGTTCTAAGGCAGAAGAGCAGTAAAGATTAGGCATCAGGGGTTAAGTGACTTGCCCAAGGACACACACAACTGGGAATCTGAGGCCAGATTTGAACCCAGGAATTCCTGCCTCTGAGACTGTCTCTTCTTTTGAGTTCCAAATTCTCTCCCTACTATCTACCCATCCCCCACCTACTAAGCAGGTAATCAATATAATATCAATTATACATGTGATGTAATATAAGGCATATTTCCAAATTAGCCATGTTGCAAAAGAAAACAAACATAAAGAAAAATAAAGTTTTTAAGAAGTATGCTTCTAGGGCAGAAGACTCTGCACTCAGAATTCATTAATTCTCTTTTTGAGCATTTTCCATCATGGGTCCTTTGGAATTGTCTTGGATCATTGTGTTGATCAGAGTAGTGTCTTTTTTTTTTTTGGTAGTTGAAAGTATAGTTTTAATAAATATAATACTTAATAAAAATTTAAGGAATATTGGGGATTCTTTTTTATTCTATTTTAAATTTTTATTTAATTAGTCAATTTAGAATATTTTTCCTTGGTTATAAGTCATGTTCTTTCCCTTTCCTTCCCCCACCCCCTCCTGTAACCGACACACAATTCCACTGGGTTTTAAATGTGTCATTGATCAAAATCTATTTCCATATTGTTGATGTTTGCATTAGGGTGATCATTTAGAGTCTACATCCCCAATCATATCCCCATCGACCCATTGTGATCAAGCAGTTGTTTTTCTTCTGTGTTTCTGATCCCACAGTTCTTCCTATGGATGTGGATAGTGTGTTTTTTCATAAGTCCCTCTGAATTGTTCTGGATCATTGCATTGCAGAGTAGCTAAGTCTTTCACAGTTGATAATCTTTATAATATTGCTATTACTATGTCCATTGTTCTGTTTCTGCTCAATTCATTCTGTGTCAGTTTACATAAGTCTTCTGGTGAAGAATTCTTGCTCAGAAATTGAGTCCCTTTCCACTCTGAGATTCTGTGATTTTGTTTCTTCTTTCCATTCTCACCTTCAACTTTGACTATAAAAATCTGCTCAAAACAGCAACCTACAGAAAAGTGTCCATCATGTATCTATTATATAGTAGTGTATAAATTAACTGGGATAGAGTAAAATAATTAAATATATTGTCATACTATAATATTACAACTTCTAACATCTTTTTTTTAACCCTTACCTTCCACTTTAAAATCAATACTATGTATTGGTTCCAGGGCAGAAGAGTAGTAAGGGCTAGGCAATGGGGTTAAGTGATTTGCCCAGGGTCACACAGCTGGGAAATGTCTGAGGCCACATTTGAACCCAGGACCTCCCATCTCTAGACCTCGGTCCCAATTCACTGAGCTACCCAGCTGCTCCAATTTCTAACATCTTTTTAAAACTTGAATTTGCAATACATCCTCCATTACTACAATTTTCCCTTCCTTTTGTAAAAACAAGGTGACATTGAATTCAGAAGATTTTGACACATATTTTTTAATTCTTCATCATAAAACCACACTTTTATCACAATCAATATTAAGCATACTTTTGACACACAGTTTATTTTAAAAATCAAGACCTAAATATAGCCCATAAGTTTTCAATGGGTTTAAATGAGGTGAGTTGAGGCTATTAAAGCATGTTTATATCTGCCTCTTGGATAAATTTCTAAATCTTTTCTGACATAGGGTATGGGTCAGGGTCAATTTATAGTATTCCATCTCTATTTGGGAATTTCTGGCATTCTGGAATAATTCTACCTCTCAGATATTCTCATTGACTCTCCCCTGAAGCCTGGAATTCTCTCTCTTCATCTCTATTCCTCAGCTCCTCTGACCTCTTTAATCTTAACATCTTCCCTAATTTATCCTGTCTATATCTTCTTTTTACATAGTTGTTTGCATGTAGTCTCTCTCATTATACTGTGAGGTCCCTGAGAGCAGAAGCTGGTTTTTGACCACCCTTTTGTATCTCCAGCATTCAGCACAGTTCCTGACACAAAGAGGGGTTTCATAAAATGTTTGTTGAATTGACTTCACATATTTGTCAGAGTTTATCATTTCCTCAATTAGGGAAGTCCACTGGCAATAAAAAAAATCTCTAAAATACTTCAGCAGTATATATTTCACAATCTTGGCAATCTGGCTTCTGATCTCATCACTAAATTGAAACTATTCTCTCCAAAACTACCAGTGATCTCTTAATTCCCCAATCTAATATATATTTTTATTTTTATTTGTAATGATGGGGTGTAGGACAAAAGAGTCTTTGGGGGAAATTGGAATGAAGGAATGACAGTTGGAAACTGAACAAGAACATCTGGAAAATTCTCCTGAAGGAGCTGGGTCTTGGGTGCTGAGACACAGAAGGGAGTGGAAGGAGGAGCTATTTCTCTGGACCATTTCAAGACACCTGTGGAGATTTCTGTCACTGACAGAAATCCCAGCATTAAGGATTCCTATTTAAAACATCGCTGGTTCCTGTCAAGAAACCTAATTTCTTCAAAGACTTTCATTCCATGAACTATTGAGATACTGGACTCAAATCGGTAAGCGGTGCTCTCCCCTTTTCCTACCTCTCCCCTGGCTATTTAGAAAGAGATTTAGGATGACCCAGAACCCCTCTAACCTTTCCCATTTGCCCCAATCAACAATTAAATCAAATAAGCAGTTAGATAGTGAATTCAATCTCGTTCATTTACATCTAGAGAGTAAGCCTATTGGCAGACTCCATCTTGTTGACAGTTTTCAAGAAGACACAAGGGGGAGGTTTGTGAGTGCCCTAAACCAGTACATATCTGGATTGAGGTCCCTCAAACCTCTCCTTGTAGAGAAGATTTCCCTGCCACCCTTGAGGGCCAGCACGGCCACCAAGGGGCAAACCTTCACCAAAGGGAGATCTCCACTTTGTCTTCCTCAAGTAATTCAGGGACTCTGGGAGGGAATAGTGAGGGAAGCCATTTTCATCAACCCTTTCCTCACTGCCTTTAACCCCCTCATTTTTCCATCTAAGGAGTGTGAGTCCTCCTCCCCCATTACATTTTTTTTTAAACCCTTACCTTCCATCTTGGAATCAATACTTTGTATTGATTCCAAGGCAGAAGAGTGGTAAGAGCTAGGCAATGGGGGTTAAGTGATTTGCCCAGGGTCACACAGCTGGGCAGTGTCTGAGGCCAGATTTGAACCTAGGACATCCCATCTCTAGGCCTGGCTCTCAATCCACTGAGCAACCCAGCTGCCCCCTCTAATGTATTTTCATTCTTTATCCTTCTTGACCTCTGCAACATTTCACCCTGTCTATCATTCTTGGTTTGATGCTCTCTTCTCTCTAGGTTTTGGTGAACTACTCTCTTCTCATTCTCCTCTTATCTATCTAACCTCTCCTTTAGTGGATCTTCATCCAGGTCCAATCTGCTATCCTTAGGTATCTCCCAAGGTTCTATCCCATGCCCTTCTTTTCTCATTCTATATTATTTGCGTGGTGATTTCATCAATTCTCAGCAAGCTATCTAAGTGATTTTCCTAAAGCCCAGGTCTGATCATGTCACGATGTTATTCAACAAACTCCAGTGTTTCCCTATTACCTGGAGGATCAAATATTAAATCCTCTGTTTGGCTTGTAAGCCATTTCACAACATGGTCCTTTTCTATCATTCCAGTTTTCTTACTCTTTACTCCCTTCCATATACTCTGCAATCCTGTGATACTGGCCTCCTTGCTATTTCTCACATAAAAACCTCCATCTCCCAACACCCTGCTTTTCTTTTTCTAAACCCTTACCTTCCATCTTAGGATCAATACTGTGTATTCTTTTCAAGGCAAAAGAGTGGTAAAGGCTAGGCAATGGGGGTTAAGTGACTTGACCAGAGACATATAAGATTTGAACCCAGGACCATCTATCTCCAGGCCTGGCTCTCTATCCACTAAACTACCCAACTATCCTCTTCCATGCTTTTTTATTGCCTGTTCCCTGTTCCTGGAATGCTCTTCCTCTTCATGTCTGCTTCCTGGATTCCTTCATGTCTCAGTAAAAACCTTACCTTCTGCAAGAAGCCTTCCTCAGTTCCCATTACTGCTTTTTTTCAAGCCCTCACTTTCCATCTTAGAATCAATATTATGCATTGATTCCAAGGTAGAAGAACAGTAAGGAATAGGCAGTGGGAGTTAATTGACTTGCCCTGGGTTGTACAGCTAGGAAGGGGCTAAGGCCAATTTTGAACCCAGGACTTCCTGCCTCTAGGCCTGGCTCTCAATCCACTAAGCCACTTAGTTGGCCCCTAATTCCCATTACTGTTAAAAGTACTTTCCTCTAATATTCCTCCCCAATTTATCATGACAATATCTTGTTCTTGCAAGATATGTCATTACATGTGCCCTTGAAGACAGAGACTGTTTTGCTTATCTTTGTACATCTAGAATAGAGTATTTTGCACAATTAAGTATACAATAAATGCTTGTTGACTAATTAGCATATGAATATAGCCAGATCTTGCAGTGTTTTTAGTATATAGCTTTGAATGAAGAAGTGAGTTTCATGAGTAAAAGTTTTTTTCCTCTTTTCAGTACTTTCTACTGCCTTGTCCATGACAAGCATTTTCTTTTAGAACAATAGTTAACTGTTGCCGATGTTTGATTAGCATTTCTTCCCCTTATCTTCTTGCGGTTGTATTGCAACAACAATAAGCCTCCACCATACTATACATAAAACAAGAGCAACCCCTTCAGCTGCCAGGTTTCTCTAAAAGTCTGTTTATTTGCCATGGACCAAGTGGGATTTTTTTTTTCTAAAATCCCTTCCTTTTTATAGAATCAACACTAAATATCAGTATTCCAAGGCAGAAAAGCAGTAAAGGCTAAGCATTTGGGTAGCTCTGGGCAATTAAATGATTTTCCCAGGGTCACACATCTAGGAAGTATCTGAGTCCAGACTTGAACTCAGGACCTCCTATCTCCAGGCCTGGCTCTCTTATCCCACTGATTTTTTACATCAACAGCTCACCAGTTCTTGAAATTTGTTTTATTTTCACCTTCACTTCTTTTGTACTTTGGTACTACTGATCTTTCGTTGTGGGCTTGAATGATCCTTGAAAACAACTTCCCCATACCTACAATATATTGCAATATCTCTAACAGTCATTGAAGTGTGCTCTTTACAAGCTATCATTTTTACACATTTCCTTAGAGGGATATCTCTTCTCAAAAACCACAGAATTTAAAAAAAACAACACAGAAGAGAGTGATGAAATATGCATATGGCACCAAATCCAGAACTCAACTGAAAGAAAGCTTACCTAAGGTGAGAAAAGCTAGCTTCACCCTGATTTCATCTGGTAAAGTTCAGCTGTTCATCCTAGTGACAACAGAAGCAAGCCTACTTCTGCCATAAAATGAACCATATCAAAGTGAGTGCTTGTGCCAAGTCATTCACACACCACTGTATCGGCTCTACCAAGTCCATATGTCTATATTGCCAGCAACCTGCGAGCAGCCAGTCCCTTCGAAATTAGCATTTGTGAAAGAGAGGTCATCATAATGAATTCTATGTGCTTTGCCACAAGATGTAAGAAAAGCAAAGTGGCCTCTCTGTGTTGATGCCCAGTGGAGGAACAAGAGCAAGTCGCCCCTGGCAAGAGACGTAAGGCAGAATAAGCTTGGAAACTGCAGACTCTTTATTGGTCCACGACAGTAGCAAGGAGACATGAATTACCTCAGGCAGGATCCTGAGAAAGAGAGAAGCCTTCCCCAGAATCTGAGCCAAGCCAAGTATATAAAGAGGCCAGAAAGCTCAATAGAAAAATATTCCCTTGGTGGCCTGTGTGTAATATAGAGGGAACAAGAAGCCCAACGAGCTGACAGCCAGAGTTACAAATGGTCCCAAAGGCATTGCCACAGAAGCCTGGCACAATCAGACCTCAATTAGCTAACTCCAATTACCCACAATTTCAGTTATCTGACATTAGCTCATGTCCCCTGCTGGTTCTCTCACCCATTATAAGCTTCCCTGCTCAACAGTGCTATCAGTCATTCAAAATAATTCAATGGTCCTTCATCCCCTTCAGGTTTTGTTCAGATGGCAAAGGGTCTTCTCTGTTTCTGTGCAGGCCTAGACAGCCAGTCCAGTAGATGGGCATATTATACATGTGGCAGCCCCATGAGACAAGAAGGTTCCTAAATCAATCACAGCAGCCTATTCCAAGCACTTCCTCTTCACTCTGTTTCATCCCTGCACTGGTTCTCTGGCCTCCTATCTCCCCTGTTAGGGTTACATGACTGTCCCTAAAAGATATGCGGTTACATGTCCCCTTGAGGACAGAAAATGTTTTGCTTTTCTTTGTATATCTAGCATATAGCATAGCATTTGGCACAGTTAAATACATAATAAATGTTTGTTGACTAATTAACAGATGAATATATAGTCAGATCCTACAGACTCACCTGGATTTTGTCTTTTTTTTTTTAAACCCTTACTTTCCATCTTGGCGTCAATACTGTGTATTGGCTCCAATGCAGATGAGTAGTAAGGGCTAGGCAATGGTGGTTAAGTGACTTGCCCAGGGTCACACAGCTGGGAAGTGTCTGAGGCCAGATTTGAACCCAGAACCTCCTGTCTCTGGGCCTGGCTCTCAATCCACTGAGCCACCCAGCTGCCCCCTCATCTGGGCTTTTTCTGACAGTAGATTTGGTATAGCCCAGACTCACTGATTCATGCAAGCCCCAGGCCCTGAGATCAATCCAGCCTCAGAAAAAGTGATTTATAGCAACATTTCCATCTGTCTTGTCTCTTGCCTAGAATTTGTCTAGCTTCAGAGCTTGGGTGTTTGTACCTCAGTCTTCCAGAATCCAAGTCTACTTATTCCTGAACTTTTGCTCAAGGATCTAATCATCCGGATTGGGGACAGAGTCAATAGAAGATAGCTTACTTAGCCCACTCTGTCTAGCCCAGACTCCACATCCTCTTTCCCTTCCCCTTCCATCCAGGGGCCTAGCCAGACTATCCTACCAACCAGAGTTTACCTCTTGCCTCGTCTGCTTTACACCTCTTGCTCTGAGCACTATAATCAAATGAATGGTACCATCATTTCTGCAAAGATTATGGCCACAACAACCCTACAGTTCCTACTTTACTAACCATGTGCTTCTCTAGACCAAAACTCTGTTGCCTGGCCACCAGGAGTACCCTTTATGCATTTCCTCACTTAATTAGGATGTTAGCTCCTTAGGGAGAGAATCTGTATCTCTTTTTGTAATTGTACCCTAATTAGGTGTCAGAACCACTCCGTGCCTTCATGTGTCGTTGTTTGGTCATTTCAATCATATCTGATTTCTCATGGTCCCATTTAGAGTTATCTTGGCAAAGATACTGGAGTGGTTTGCTATTTCCTTCTCTTTCATTTTGCAGATCAGGAAACTGAGGCAACTTAGGTTAAGTGACTTGCCCTAGGTTTCACAGCTAGTAAGTGTCTGAAGCCAAATTTGATCTTAGGTAAATCTTCCTGACTCCAGACCCAACACTCTATCCACTGTGCCTCCTGGTGGCCCTTACCTTTAAAAGTGTTTGAGAGGCTCCAAAACAAAGTGTAGGAGAGAAAAAGCATTAATTAAGCTGCCCCCAAACTATAGGTCCACAGAGCTGTCATACTGACATCAATGTTGGACGCCTGTGCAATCAGCACAGTCTACCAGGGCCATGCCAGAAAATTAACTGCTTCCATTTAAGTTATCTAAGAAGATTTTGATGATCCTCTGGCAAGCTAAGGGGCTGCATACTGAGGTCCCCTCACAAGCATTCAAACAAATTCAGAGAGCACAATTCTGATGGGATGGTCTTATAGCCTGAATGCCAAACACATCCCTACAAGACTATCTTATAGAAAACTTGAAAAAGGCAAGCATTCACACAAAGGTGAGAAGAAGTGGTACAAAGACATTCTCAAGGTCTCTCTGAAGAATTTTAGCACGGACACTGTTGGTGAAACTGTGGACTGACACAACCATTCCGAAAAGCAGTATGGAACCAGGTTCAAATGGCCATAAAACTATGCATGCCCTTTGACCTGGCAATACCACTACGGAGTCTGTATCCCAAAGAGATGAGGGAAAAGGACCTACTTGTACAAAAACATTTTCAGTTGCTCTTTTTGTAATGATAAAGAATTGCAAACTGAGGGGTTGACCATCACTTGGGGAATGGATGAACAAGTTGTGTTATATGGTTGTAATGGGGCACTCTTGTCCCATAAGAAACGCCAAATGGAATGAGTTCAGAAAAACCTGGAAAGACTTATATGAACTGATGCGAAATGAAGTGAGCAGAACTAGGGAAACAGTGTAAAAATATACATTTAATAGAGTATATTATATTATGTCCAACTGTGAAGGACTAAACCGTTTTCAGCAAAGCAACTCTCTAAAACAACCACAAGGAATCCATGATGAAAATGCTATCCACAGCCAAAGAAGGAACTGTTGGAGTCTGAGGGCAGATCAAAGCATGCCATCTTCCACTATATTTCCTTTGTGAGATTTTTCTGTACATGATATGTCTTCTATCACAGCATGGGCAATATGGAAATATATATTGCATGAAAGTATTGCTATCACCAATAACAGACAATATATGCTTTGGGTAGGAGTTGGGGGTTGCAGGGGTGGGAAGAAGTGCGGGAGCAAAGCTAAATTCTAAAACATCAGAAAACAATTTTCAAAAGTTGTTTCTACAAACACCGAAAAAAAACAACTGCTTGACTACATGGGTCAAGGGGATATGGCTGGGGATATAGACTAAATGAACATCCCAGTGCAAACACCAACAACATGGAAATAGGTTCTGATCAAGGACACAATACCCAATGAAATTGCATGTCAGCTACGGGAAGGGTGGGTGAAGAGGAGGGAGGGAAATAATGTGATTCTTGTAACCAAGGAATAATATTCTAAATTGACTAAATAAAATTTAAAATCAAAGTTGTTTCTACAGGTAATTAAAAAAATAAATAACTTTTTAAAGATTTTTAGTATCAACTATGAGACATGGAAGATGCTGGCACAGGACCATGCAGCATGGCACATGCATATCAGAGAAGGTACTGTGCTCCATAAGTAATGCAGAAATCACAAGAGCCCCAAAGAAACTTGAATGTTCAAATCTGTAAATATTTCCATCCCAAATGTTCAAATGGACTATTTATGCCCAACCTGTGATAGAACCTTCTGAACTCATATGGAACTGATCAACCACAGTCAAACACACTGAACCCTGACCCCAGCATTGTGATGTCATGTCATTGTGTCGTTGGTCCTCTTTGAAAATGAAGGACAAAGAAAACTACAGACCAATATGCTTAATGAATATAGATGCAAAAATCTTAAATAGGATACTATCAAAAAGACTCCAGCAAGTCATCACAATGGTTATTCACTACGATCAGGTAGGATTCATACCAGGAATGCAAGGATGGCTCAATATTAGGAAAACCATCCACATAATTGACCATATTAACAAGCAAACCGACAAAAATCACACGATTATCTCAATAGACGCAGAAAAAGCCTTTGATAAAATACAATATCCATTCCTATTGAAAACACTAGAAAGTATAGGAATAGAAGGGTCTTTCCTAAAAATAATAAACAGTATATGTCTAAAACCATCATCAAACATCATCTGCAATGGGGATAAACTAGAAGCCTTCCCAATAAGATCAGGGGTGAAACAAGGATGTCCATTATCACCTTTATTATTTAACATTGTACTAAAATGTACTAGCTGTAGCGATTAGAGAAGAAAAAGAAATTGAAGGTATTAAAATAGGCAAGGAGGAGACCAAGCTATCACTCTGCAGATGATATGATGGTCTACTTAAAGAGTCCTAGAGAATCAACCAAAAAGCTAGTAGAAATCAACAATTTTAGCAAAGTTGCAGGTTACAAAATAAACCTACATAAGTCATCAGCATTTCTATATATCTCCAACCCATATCAGCAGCAAGAATTAGAAAGAGAAATTCCATTTAAAATCACCCTAGACAATATAAAATACTTCGGAATCTATCTGCCGAGACAAACCCAGGAACTATATGAAAACAACTACAAAACACTCTCCACACAATTAAAACTAGATCTAAACAATTGGAAAAAACATTAATTGCTCGTGGGTTGGACAAGCTAACATAAAAATGACAATCCTACCCAAATTAATTTACTTATTTAGTGCCATACCCATTGAACTACCAAAAAATGTTTTTACTGAATTAGAAAAAAACATAACAAAGTTCATTTGGAAGAACAAAAGATTAGGGATATCTAGGGCAAATCATGAAAAATATGCAAAGAATACTAACAACATGGCAATGGGTTCAAGTCAAGAACACATATGATACCAGTGGAATCACACGTCGGCCACGGGGGGTGGGAGGGAGGAAAAGAAAATGATCTTTGTCTTTAATGAAAAATGCATGGAAATGATCAAATAAAATACTATTAAAAAAAAAAAGAAAAAAAATGCAAAGGAAGGAGGCCTTGCAGTCCCAGATCTCAAACTATACTATAAAACAGTGGTCATCAAAACAATATGGTACTGACTAAGAGACAGAAAGGAGGATCAGTGGAATAGACATGGGGTAAGTGACCTCAGCAAGACAGTCTATGATAAGCCCAAAGATCCCAGCTTTTGGGACCAAAACCTACTATTTGATAAAAACTGCTGGGAAAATTGGAAGACAGTATAGAAGAGATTAGGTTTGGATCAACGCCTCACACCCTACACCAACATAAACTCAGAATGGGTGAATGACCTGAATATAAAGAAGGAAACTATAAGCAAATTAGGTGAACACAAAATAGCATAACTGTCAGATCTTTGAGAAAGGAAAGACTTTAAAACCAAGCAAGAGATAGGAAAAAATCACAAAATGTAAAATCGATAATTTTGATTGCATCAAATTAAAAAGGTTTTGTACAAACAAAACTAATATATCCAAAATTAGAAGGGAAGTAACAAATTGGGAAACAATCTTCATTATAAAAACCTCTGTCAAAGTTCTAATTACTCAAATTTATGAAGAGCTAAATCAATTGTACAAAAAATCAAGTCATTCTCCAGTTGATAAATGGGCAAGGGACATGAAGAGGCAATTTTCAGTTAAAGAAATCAAGACTATTAATAAGCACATGAAAAAGTGTTCTAGATCCCTTATAATGAGAGAGATGCAAATCAAAACAACTCTGAGCTATCACCTCACACCTAGCTGATTGGCTAACATGACAGCAAAGGAAAGTAATGAATGCTGGAGGGGATGTGACAAAGTTGGGACATTAATGCATTGCTGGTGGAGTTGTGAATTGATCCAATCATTCTGGAGGGCAATTTGGAACTATGCCCAAAGGGCGCTAAAAAGACTGTCTGCCCTTTGTTCCAGCCATAGCACTGCTGGGTTTGTACCCCAAAGAGATAATAAGGGAAACGACATGTACGAAAATATTCATAGCTGCGCTCTTTGTGGTGGCAAAAAATTGGAAAATGAGGAGATGCCCATCAATTGGGGAATGGCTGAACAAACTGTGGTATATGTTGGTGATGGAATACTATTGTGCTAAAAGGAATAATAAAGTGGAGGAATTCCATGTGAACTGGAACAACCTCCAAGAAGTGATGCAGAGTGAGAGGAGCAGAACCAGGAGGACATTGTACACAGAGACTGATACACTGTGGTACAATCAAATGTAATGGACTTCTTCATTAGTGACAATGCAATGACCCCAAACAATCTGGAGAGACCTATGAGAAAGAACACTATCCAGATCCAGAGGAAATACTGTGGGAGTAAAAACACTGAAGAAAAACAACTGCTTGAATACATGGGTCGAAGGGATATGGTTGGGGATGTCGACTCAAAATGAACATCCCAGTGCAAACATCAACAACATGGAAATAGGTTCTGATCAAGGACACAAGTAATACCCAATGAAATTGTGTGTCGGGCTGCGGGAAGGGTGGGTGGAAGGAAGGGAGGGAAATAATGTGATTATTGTAACCAAGGAATAATGTTCTAAATTGACTAAATAAATTAATTCAAGTTGAAAAAAAAAGAAAATGAAGGGCAAATGCCAACAGTTTAATAGATCATTTATCTTTTGTAATAGAGGCCTGCTACTTGCATATACCCATTAGCTTGCTCTTCTGGTACAAACCCTCCACACAGAGGAGTTAGGTAGCTTGCTACTGAGAGAATTATGATGAAGTATAAGGGACAGAGACTGTAGTATATGTAGGCATTCCATAGCTGATTCTGGTCAACTAACTACATGGTGGAGGGGAGGGATTTTGATTGGGCTCAGAGGCATTCAAAAAGGTCAGTCAGCATCAGCTATGGTTTCTGCTTCAAATGAAGCAAATGCTTCCAAAGGAACCTGGCAACCCTTTTATTCACACCATTGGGTGAGAGTCCACATGGTAAAGCAGAAGGTACTCCAAGAAAAAGGCTTCAGTCAACCTTTTAACAATAGCTCATATTTATATAGTAACTTTAAAGTTTGTAAAAGCACTTAATATGTTTTCTCATTTGATCCTCACCCAAAAAAAATCTCTCAAGGAGGTGCTATTATTATCCCTTTTTTACAGATAAGAACACTGAAGTTGAAAGGGTTGAATGAATTATCCAAGGCCACACTGAAAATAAGTGTCTGAGACAAGATTTGAACTCAGATTTTCTTTTCTCCAAACCTTTTTATTTGTTCTTTTCTAGTTTAGGTGAATGGAATATCTCTAATCTTGGGAGTTTCAAAGGTTTTCAAAGAATGAGCTATGAGAATCCAAGATTTGAAATCCAGGCAGGATTTTGCATCCAGCATATATTAATGCTCCAAGGTACAAGGAGTGATTTTCAGGAGTGACCTTTAAGACCCCAATCCATCAGAAGGACTCACCTAAGATCATGCTGCATTTAGTCATGAAGTTGGTGGAGTTAAAGAGCTTTAGGAACTGAGCTATCTAAAATCCACTCCTCTTCCCTTGCCCTACCTCTATCTATAGAGTAGTAATGGCAAACCTTTTAGAGATGTAATCCTGAGCCCTGCCCCCACCCCACCCCTCCCAGACCAAGTTCAGCACCCCTCCCCCTTGCCCACACAGGGGAGGGAGAAAGCACTCCCATTGGACTGCTGGATGGAGGGGTGGATGAAATGAGGAATGTCCTAACCAAGTATAGGGGGAAGGGAGAGTGCCTAGAGTGCTCTGCTCCCCTCTAGCTCTGCCACCTATGAGCCACACAAGTTACCAACTTGGTGTTCCCATTGGCTGCTGGGCAGAGGGGTAGAGGATGTGAAAAACTGTCATCAGGCATGGTGGAGAGAAGGAAGGGAGCAGCTCTACCCAAGTCCATCTGCCTTTCTAGTAATAAAACCTGGGGAGGGAGAAAGGGGGAAACAGTCACATGCCATACTCTGAGTGCCATTGTTGACATTCATGCCATAGGTTCACTATCACTGCTATAGAGACTAGAAGAGATATAGGGGGGACAATGTAGTCAGCCTGGTTCTGAAAGTGTGGGACCAAAAATTATTCCTCTTTCTTCTCCCTCTCTCCCTTCCTTCTTTCTTTCCTTCCTTCCTTTCTCTTTTTTCTTGCTGACCTCAATTTCTGACTCTTTGTGTTTGTCACTCCTCAATTTCCATTTCTCTTTGTCTCTACCTCTGTGTCTGTCTCTCCATCTATTTTCCCTGCTACTGTTTCTGTTCTGTCGATATACTTGGTTCCAGTAAACAGCCTCCCTATTTGTCCTTTAAATTAAGACCCGGGCTTCTTAACTAATTTCCATAATTGAATTCCTGTCATGCTCCCCCTCAACCCCTACTCCCAACTAGGATTTTGTCCTAGTACCCAGTTCCATACCCTCGTTTCCCTGTAACTGTGGTTCTGCTTTGTTTTTATGAACACTTATAAAGTATCATCCCACATAAAATGTTATTGATTCCAAACTTAACTGAGTTCAAACCTCCCATACTCCCATCACCTGCCACTAGATAAGAGGTTACATGCTAACCACTGCTAGACTTCAGTGACACCAACCACCCGCCTGCCTGGATCAGGTCTCCACTGATTGTCATCTGCCAAACAGTGTGGATCCACCACCCTCTTTCCTGAACTATTTCCTGGGAAGTAGTGACCTGGAAGTCAGAAGACCATAGTTTGGGCTGGTTTTGTCCCTCACAGGCTGTGTGACTTTAAGGAAGTCACTTAATCTCTATAAACCTCAGTTTCTTCATCTGTAAAATTGAGATAATAATGACATGACACTGCTCACTTCTTAGAATGGTCATGAATATCCAATAAGATCATAACAATGAAAAAGCTTTGTGGTTTGCAAGTGGTATTGAACAAAGAATTTACTCAAAGCATTTGAATAGATCTCTATGAGTATGGGCTGTGCTAGTTTTCTGACTCTGCAGTTGTGGAAACACAATAGCCACACATCTTTCATATTCTCGTTTGTACCCATCTTTCCAGTATGCCAGTCCTGAAAGTAGATAATGTGTTGAGAATATTTTCTATTTGTATTCAAAATTGAACTGATAACATTTCATTAAGATACAGGCATTTCGAAATCTACTTTGTGCCACTAAAGATCTCATAGCAACAGGAACAAAACAAAGACTCAAAATATGATTCATTCTTTTTTTTTAATAATAGAGTGAGAAAAAAATCCCTGGGTGGCAAGATGGGAGACCTGAATGCTACATTTGGTTCTTCCCAGTTCCTTACTGTGTGACTGGGCAAATTGCTTTACCACCCTATGCCTTAGTTTCGCCAGCCTTAAAATGTGGGTGACCTCCATAGAGTTTTCTAGTTCTAATGATTTGTCTTTCTGAGTGTCTAACATCAAGAAAGTGCTATTTGAGCCCACTTTCTCCAACCAAAAGTGCTCTAAAAGCAGGTCTTTTCCTCAAAAGTTTTACATGTAGGAAAGAAACAACAGTTTCTAAGATCAAGTGTCCCAAGGCCCACTAGGTGTCGAGTTTGCCATTTCTACTTCTGAGCTATAGAAGGAGCATGGGATGCCCATCCTGCCAGGAAAACCACAGCTCTCTTGGAATGACCTGGAGAGAAATAATGCCTGGAGAGGAAGGGACTGCAGGCAGGATGATACAGTGACATTTATCTCTGTGCTGTATTCATCTAGGTCACTTCCAAAGGAGAAACATGTTTTTCCACTTCTCTAATTGAAACTCTTGTTCTTCTGGTCACAATTATCTCCTTCTCTTTAGGGGTAATGAGACCTAGCCTAGCCCTACTCCTCCACAAGGCTAGCAAAAGCTTAATGGGAATAATGTCAGTGAAGTGCTTTGAAAACTCACCCTTAAAGATGTGAGTCAAACAGAACCCATTCCTGTCTGAAAGCAAATGAATACTGACTCTGCTGAAGGCAGAATTTAGAAGGCCAGATATAGGTTTAAGAAAACTGTAGCCCTTCATCCCTCCCCTTCCACCACCATTTATTCCCCCAGGATACCCATCTATGGGAGAAGAACAACTCAGGGCCATTTGATCTTGCATTTTGGAACAGAATAAAAACTTTTCCTTATTAGGCCTGGAATACCCACAAAGACTACTGGGACCCTAGTGTTAGTCACATTCACAGCTGGCATTTCAGGCCTCTGGTTTTCAGGGTCATTCTGGCCAGAGTGCAGGGCAGAATAGACTTTGGCCATTTCACGTACAGATAGCTTAGCATTCTCTTCTCCAGTCTCTGGATACCCCTAGAGACCATAGCTCTTGAAGAATAACCAGAAAAAAATTTGCAGTATTTATATGTATAATATTCCAAAGATCTCAGAGTACTTATAGAATCATAGATATAGATTTAAAGGATCTTTAAAGGTCAAGAAACCTTAAAGTCCTTTTTCAGGTGGAGAAATTGAGGCTCATCAAGGTTAAGTGATTTGCCCAAGGTCACACAAGTGTGTAACAAAATAGCATGTGACAAAGAAGAAATGATAAATCCAGGACACACTGCTCCAAGCCCAGCATTCTTTCCACTGCACCATGCTGTCTGTCCAGTTAGTCCCATGTATGGATTATACCTCCAGGACAATGATTTTTAAGTTTTTATGACTGAAAAATTCACTACCCTACAGACAAGTGATGAGCTTTTCTGGAGTTAACTAAACTAGTCCTCAGACAGGACATGCAACCCAACACTGGGCCCCCACTCAAGTCCTTCATGGCTTGGTAGGACCTGCTAAGTATTCACACTCCTCTGGAATAGCCTTCAAGAGGCCAACATCCCTACCTCCTGGGACAGTAAGTCAATAGAGGAAGAAGAAACAAGAAATACTTAGAGGAGAAATAATAGCACATACCACATGGCTTTAAGGTTTACAAAGCATTTTCCCTACTACAATACTGGGGCAGAAGTAATAGAAACATCATTATTTCTGTTTTTACAAATGAGATCACTGAGGTTCAGCGAGGGGAAGAGTGACTCCCCCAATGTGACTCTGTAATTAAAGTGACAGTTGGACCTTGAACCCAGGTCTTCTCATTCCAAATTCAAGATTCTTTCCACTATACCTGGCTGCAAGCCCAAAGCTTACCGTCCTGGGTCATTTGTAAAAGTCTATTCCCCCAGCCCATTAACGCTTGTGATGGCCCTGCTCAGAAGTGCATCACCTCTGCTATGTTAGCAAGAGGTAACAGGCGAAGTATCTCGGGGACCCATGGTAACGATGCTAGGAAGCCTATAGTGGTTAATGAATCCCCTATGGAGAGCTCCGCGTTAGCGGAGGTTTAATACTCTATAATGGCAGGGAGTCATTTCTCCATGAGCTATCGCTCCTCCTCGCTCTCTGTACATTAAGAGTTATTTATGAGGCAATTTGAGCAGTTTCACACTAGCTGGTCATTATGTTGCTGTCTGCTTACCACTAGGAGGGGAGCTGGCCCCTAAGAGGAGAGCACTCCTTTCCCTGTCTGTGCTTTGCAGTAAATGATGACATAGTGGCTCTTAGCAGGTGCCGTATTTGCTCATGGGGGAAGAGGGCAGAGCCAAAAGCTGCAGGAAAGTAGCTTTTACTGTATCTCCAACACAGCGGCTTAAGGCCCACGCTGGAATTTGTTAACTACTGAACCCTGTCCTAGAAGCTATTGAAAATAAGCTCATCTGAAACAGAAAGGCTTGAATGTGTGGGCTTTATACAGACCATGTGGGCTGTACCCAGTGGAAGAGCCCAGATGTTTGTCGATAAATACGAATCACTGGGTGATGACTGAATTCTTCCCTTTTCAGGCAAGTCGTTTTTTTGCCTTCTTGACAGTATTCTTTCTTGGTCTTCTCCTCCCTGTACCCTTGCTGAAAGGTCACAGGCTGAAAGGAGCCAGAAGGGGCATTCAAAGGCATCTAGTCCAGCCCCATCATTTTACAGATGTAAAAATTGAAGGTTTGCCCAAGGTCACATAGGCATTTCAGTAGCAAAGTCAGATTTTGAACCTAATCCTTTCCTTGTCTTAAAATCAATACTGTGTATTAATTCCAGGGCAAAAGAGTGGTAAGGGCTAGGCAACAGGGCTTAAGTGTCTTGGCAAGGGTCTCACTTGCCTCACTTGAGACCATATTTGAACCCAGGACCTCCCATCTCTAGGCTTGCCTCTAAATTCACTGAGCCTTCTACATGCCCCCTCAAGCCTAATTTGTTCTACTCCAAATCCAGTGGCCTTTCCACTATGCCATCTTTATATATATATAATGCAATATGAATTTTATGACAAAATGTATATAAGATCATAGTATCAGTGATTTAGAACTGGAACAGAACTTAAAGGTCATCTACTTCAATACCCAGTGGAATTGCGCATGAGCTACAGGAAGGGTGGAGGGAGGGAAAGGAGAGAAAGAATATGATTCTTGTAACCAAGGAATAATGTTCTAAATTGACTAATAAGTAAATAAATAAATATTAAATTAAAATTTTAAAAAAAGGTCATTTACTTCAATCCTCTCACTCACAGGATGGGAAACTGAGGCATGAAGAGGTTAAGTGACTTTCCAAGGCCCTTAAAAGCAGTAAGTGACAAAGCCAGGATGTGAACCCAAGTCCTCTGAGGCCAAAATCAGCATTCTGTATACAATACCATAGTATGTGAAATAACTATTTGCTTAAGTATTGAGAACACAGTTAGGCAATAAAAGAGTGCTCAGAGTATGGCACGATTACTCAGGGAAGGCCTACTGAGAAGGAGAACCAGGACAATATCATCACATTTATAAAACATAGTTCTCTCTACCAGTGTAGCATAACTAAATTCATTGCTCCTTAGCATATACCCAATTAGGCTGCTCATGCCAAGTCAACCCTAAAGACATCTCAATGTTCACTTGTATCTTTGGCCTGATATTTGAAACATTAATTAATTTTAGAATCTCTAAGAAATTGTCCCATGTCTTTTAGCAAGGGCAAATATTATAAAGAGAAGTGCCAGCTAAATTTGGACACCAGGGTCCAGACCACACTGAGTTAGTCACCAACAATGATGGCAGAGGTAAATGGCGCCCAGAGAGGGGAAGTAGCATGCGCCAAGGTCATCCGGCCATGCAGTTACAAAGCTGGGACTCAGACCCAGATCTCCTGATTCTCAGTCCCAAGTCCTTTCCCTGGTCTCATGTTGCTTTACCATCTTTTCTGGTAGAGGGGGACAACCTTAACATTGAACAGAATGTCAGGAAGATAAGAATGAAACATATTTCTTTAGGTTTACCTCTATCAAATAAGATTTTTGTTTTATCTTTAATGGAAAAATATCTCCTCCTCCCAGGTACACTTGTAAGAACAGTGGTGCCCCAAAGCTGATGTGAAAGTCAGGACACAGGACACTGAAAGGCCAGGTTCTGCTCCTGGCTCTACTACTCACTCATTTGTGTCACCATGGGGAAGTCCCTTCCCTTCTCTTTGGCCTCAGTTTGCTCATCTGTAAACTAGAGGATTTCTGAGGGTCCTTCCAGCATTGATGCTTCAAGCCTGTTCTATGCCCTAAATTTGCATTTTAAAATCTACCTGTGGCCTTGACACGTGAACCTCTTTTCTTCATTTTCCCACATAAGCTGTACAATGCTTATGTTCTCAACAATGTGATCAAGTATCACACGCATATCATTTTTTTTCTGTTCTTTTAAATAAGGAATCATCACGCCTTTGAATTGGCTTAATTATCAGGGTACTTCAGTGCATAAATAACAACTGCACAGTCTGTTAACTATGCCAGAAGCACTGATTGAATACAGCAGCCTGGTCTCCACGAGTCAAAGGGTTGAACATTTGCCCTGACACTCTGTGTTGTATCTGGGAGGGTTTGAATAGAGGACCAGCAAAGCTGCAAATCCACAGTGAAACAAAGCATGAAAAGGCATCTCCCTTCAACCCCTTAGTAGGTCAGTCTCTGGGATCCTGTAGCAGGGGTAAAGCTGTAAAAAGAAAAGGCCATGGGCCTGGAGTGAGAGGACTGAGACCTATCTCTGCCACTTATTACCTGTGTGACTTTGGATAAGTAATTTAAGCTCCCCCAGGCCTATCTCCATGTATAACATAAGGAGGTTGGACAAGCAAAGGTTCTTAATCTGTGGTCCATAGATAGTTTGGGGGAGTGGGCTTGATTTTGAATGAGAAAAAAAATACATCTTTATTTCAAGATAATTGGTTTTATTTGTAATCATGTGAATTTTACATAATTAAAACCATTATTCTGAGAAGGATCCATAGGCTTCACTGGACTGCCAAAGAGATTACAGGCAGGAGTGTGCTGGAGGACGCTCAAACTGACTCTGAAGAGCCAATTGTAAAATTTTCAGTGTGAGCAATTTACACCCTGGATATCCACAAACTCTACAAATAAGGATTTTATTATTTTGTTGTTGTCTAGATTTCAGAAAGTGATGATGAAAATGTTAATAACACAGATTAACTTAAAAAGTGTGACCTGGTGGAGTAACTGGGTGGTTTATTAGATTGAAATTCAGGCCTAGAGATGAGAGGTCTTGGGTTCAGATCTGGATCCAGACACTTCTTGGCTGTGTGACCCTGGGCAAGTCATTTAACCCTCACTGCATAGCCCTTACTTTTCTTCTGTCTTGGAATCAATAACACTATTGATTATATCCTGGATCCAGGTCATAAAAGAGGTTAAGAACTCCTGGACTCGATGGTCTCTTCCATGCCTAAAAACTATAGTCTTGTGAAAGTTGAAAACCATCTTCCTTTCCTATCCCCTACAATTTATAGCCATAGCTTCACCTGAAAATCAATGCCTTCTGCCAAAAGGCAAGAGGGTTGCCCCAGGGTAACACAGAAAAGGGGAGTACTGGTGATTCTAACTGATCCCTTTCTAGCTTCACTGGGATTTATTGCAGAGAAACAGCTCTATGCAATGGATAGATGAGAAGGTTCACAAAGGACCTAATACCCTGAGCTATTTCTTTGGGTATACAGTGATGGGCTCACCTCTGCCCTGCATGTGGGTATTTTTCTCTGGGTAAATTCTTCAGACAAGAGCCCAGGGAAGATGTGGCTTATTTCCTATGGCTCTTGGAAAGTGGGGTATTCTGGTGGGATTACCCCTGGTCCATGGCAAGGAAGGAGCTGACTTCCTGATAAGACTGTTTCCTGAACAGAGCATCAGGTTCTCCCCAAAATTGCAAGAGACCAAATCATGATCAAGAAATTCAATGAAAAACCACACAAAGTGACTTCTTTTACCCAAGGCATGTACAAAAAGTTAGCCAGAAGCCATGAGCAATAGGAAAGGGAGCTTACCAGAAAAGCCAGTCTTTCTGCTCACTTTAAAGTATCCCATAAACATTAGCTCTTAGATTAGGAAGGTAAATGTTCTGATGTACTTTCTTCTGGTCAGGGCACAACTCTAATAGGGGGCTCAACAGAGGGCACCATGTTATAGATCAGACACAGAGAACATTCAGAGAAGGGTAATGAGAATGATGAAGGATCCAGAGCATGACATCAGGGGACCAGTTGAAGGAAGGAAGTTGTTTGTCCTGAAGAAGAGAAGGACTGGGAGAGGAAAGAAGGAGAATGATAGCAGCTGTTTTCAAGGATCTGAAAGCCTTTCATGTGGATAAAGGATTCAATTTGTTTTGTTTGGCCCCAGAAGGCAAAACTAGGAGCAGTTGGCAGAGGTTGCATAGAGCAGATTTTGCAATAATGAAAAAATTCCAAACAATTCAGGCTATCTGAAAGGGGGCAATGGCTTCCCTTTCATATAAGACCTCTGAGTCAAGGCAGTAGGACCATGGTCACTTCTCTGTTGTGTGGTAGAAGGGATTCTCATTTCAGTTTCAGCTGTATGAGATGGTCCCTGAGGCATATTCCAGATCTGAGATGCTGTGTGACTCTGCAAAACCAGGCATGTGTTAGAAATTAAGTTTGAGGAAGTGAGGTACCCAGTAGAGATGAGATGCCTTCTACCTAGTTGAAGATATATGTCTGGAACTTTGATGAGAAGTCAGGGCTTGGGATAGATTTGGGAGAAACATGACCATAAATCCAGAAGTAGAAGAGAGCCTAAAAGCCTTCTAGTTCAGCCCACTCATTTTGCAGATGAGGAAACTGAGAACCAGGGAAGTTATGCATCTTGACCAAGGTCAGACTAGTAGTAAGTGGCAGAGATGGAATTTGAACCCAGGTCCTCTAAATATAAAGCCAACACTCTTTGCACTGTGCCACTCCAATGAACTCTGAGGAAAGTATGGAAGTGAATGAGAGTCATGGAATAGAACTGCAATAAAGAAGATAAAATATTGAACCTCTGGAAATATCCATGCTTTAGGGACAAGTAGAAAGAGGAGAGGACATAAAACTAACAAGGGGCTCTTTGAAAGAGCAGTCAGAGAGGTAGGTGGAAAACCAACACAATCTTGTTCACATTTTTCATTAAGTTGAAAGATAATGGTCCTTGCTTGCTCCGTCTGAGGAATGTGTTGAGGATTAATTAGCTCGTGTTCATCCAGTGTTAGGAAGATAATAACAAACTCCACAGGGGCTCCTCTGAACTATTAAGTTTAACTAAGCATAGAGCTCAGAAGAGCTGTGTATCATGAGCTGATGATGGCCTGTTTTAGCACCAAGTGTGGAACCTGCTGACTCCTCCCAGAAATCAGAGCATGCTGGGAATGCTAAGCCTCATTTGGGACTGGCTTTGGGGAATACTGAGAGAAGAACCAAACCTATCAAGGAAGCCTGGCTGACCTCATCTACCAAGTTCATCTATTCACATCAGCCTTGCATCAATAGTGATTTCCCCCAGTTCAAAAGAAAGACAATTCATTCTAAACGAAGGTCTAACAAGTCACCAATCTTCCCATCCAGGGCAGTAAGAAGCATAGTGGCTCGGTCTGCAATCTTATTTTAGCCACACATACTAGCAAATAGTTTGTTTCAGATCAATTCTCAAAGTGGTGAATGCATGTGGGTATTTGGAACTGTCTGATTTCAATGTGTTGAGAAATGCCATTACTGCCAATTTTCCTCACTTATATTTGTGATGGAGATGCTGCCAAAATCATGGCTCTGCCTTGTTGAGTCTAACACATCTGGCAGCAGGAATGCACTGATAATGTTTAACTGGTTCTCCAGATGCATACAAGATACACTTTTAAAGTTTAATCTACATTATTAACATTTTCTCCTTCACTTTCTAAAGTTTAGACAATCAACAAAACAATATGAAGCCCTGATTTGCTCATTTTCGAGGTGTACATTATCACTCTGAAATTTTTATAATCGGCTCTACTATGTGACAGTCATACACTCAGCCTCAGTCAGAAGGCCCCAGACTTTAGCCTGGTCCCTGAGAAGTTCCTTCTGATATGGACCTGACACTTTAGCATCTGAGAAAGGTTCTTCAAAGTCAACAGGAGTTTAGGGAAAGAGGAAAAAGAAGGAATCAAGCAATCAACATTTATGAAGTATCTACTATTTGCCAGGCACTGAGCTATGCACTGGGAATACAAAAAGAAACAAAAGACAGTCACTGCCCTCAAAGAGCTTACAATCTAATGGAAGAGACAACACGAAAACAAATATATGTAAAAGAAGCTAAATACAGGGAAAATAGAAAGTATTAAAAGAGGTGGAGTTAAAAGGGATGAAAGAAGACTTCCTGTTAGAGGTGAGTTTTTAGTTGGGATTTAAAAGAAACCAGTAAGTAGGTAGTCAAAGCAGGCATCAAGGACAACCAGAAAAAATGCCTGGAGGCAAAAGATGGAATGTCTTGTTTATGGAAGCCAGCAAGCCAATGTCACTGGATCAAATAATACATGTCAGGGAGTAAGATATCAGAAGACTGAAAAGATATGAAGGGCTAGGATATGAAGGGCTTTGAATGCCAAACAGAGCATTTTTTATTGACAACTGGAGGCAATAGAAGCAAGTGGAGTTTTTTGAGTAGGGGAGTGACATGATCAGACCTATGTTTTAGAAAATCACTTTAGTGGCTGAATGGAAAGAAGATAGATAAGAGGAGGGAGAGGCTTGAGATAGGAAGATCCACCAGCAAGCTATTGTAGCAACTGAAGCATAAAGTGATAAAGGCCTGCACCAGAGAGGTGCCATTGTTAAAGGACAGAAAGGGGCATATTCAAGAGACATAACAAGAGTGAAATCAATAGGCTTTGAGGACAGCTTGGACCTAGACAGTCAGAGATAGTGAGGAATCCAGGATGATTCCTAGTTTTTGAGCTTGAGAGATTGGAAAGAAGGTATTATTCTCCACAGTAATAAGGATGAGAAGAGGGAGATACAGTTTAAGGGAAAAATAAGTTCTGTTTTGGACATTAAATTTAAAATGCCTACTGAATATCTAGTTTGAGATGTCTAAAAGACAGTTGGAAATGTGAGATTAGTGGTCAGCAGGGAGACTGAGACAGGAAAGGCAGATTTGAAAATCAACAGCATAGAGATGGTAATTAAATCCATGGCAGCTAATAAGATCATCAAATGAAGCAGAATAGAAGGAAAAGAGAAGAGGGCACAGGACAAAACCCTGAGGGATACTTATGGATAAAGGGCATGATCTGGAGGATGATCCAGCAAAGGAGACAGATTAGCAATCAGATTGGTAGAGAAAAACTAGGGGAGAGAAGTGACCTAAATACTTAGAAAGAAATTAATAACCAGGAAGAGTGAGCAGCAGTGTCAAGGCTACCAAGAGGTCAAAGATAATGAAGATTGAGAAAGGGTTATTTGAGTTGGCAATTAAGAATTCATTAGTAACTTTTGAAAGAGCAGTTTGGGTAGAAAAATGTAAGAAGCCAGAATGTAAGGGGTTAAGAAGAGAACAAGAAGAAAGTGGACACACCTATTGTAGATAACCTCTTCTAGGCCTTTAACTACAAAGAGCAGAAGAGATATAGAAGGATAGTCAGTAGTGGTGGAAGGGTCAAGTGAGGTTATTTCAGGATAAGAGCCATAGGCATGTTTGTAAGAAGTAGCAGATGTACCAGTAAAGAGGGAGAGATTGAAAACAAGCAAAAAAGAGTAGAGATGACACAGGGGGCAATCTGTTGGAAAAGAGGAGATCGAATAAGATCATTTGATTAAGTAGAGGCGTTAGTCTTGGTAGAGTAAAATCACCTCATCCTGTGAGACCAAAGAGAAAGTGGCAAGAGGCATCTGACTAAAAGGAAGTGAGAAAGAAAAAAGAAGAGGGAATTTATAGTGAATGGCCTCAGTTTTTCTGTAAAAGATGAGACAGGGATGAATAGGTAGCACAGTGGATAGAGAGCCAATCTGGAGTCGGGAGGATCTGAGTTCAAATTTGACCTCAGACACTCAGACTCAGACCACAGACACAGTCCAGCTCTGTGACCCTGAGCAAGTCACTTTACTCTGATTGCTTTCAAGTCAGTCAAGTGAGGTTGGAACTTTGGGGTGAGAGGGATGGGAATAGGGAATCAGGTGAAGGGAGACATTCAGTCACCCATCATCTCAATTCAATTCAATGCATTTATTGGTCATCCACTATGTTCAAAGCACTATTTTAGGGACTGGGAATACAGAAGATAAAGAACAAAACAGCCCCTGACCTTGAGGGTCTTACAGCTTAGATAAGTTTACTTACCTAATGGATATACACAACCAGTACACAAAGAAATAAACACAAAGCATATACAGAGTAATTTCAAAATGGAGAATGCTAATAACTGGGGGTGAAGAGGGAGGATCAGGAAATGGCTGAGGTAGAAGTGGCCCCTGAGTAGTGCTTCAGAGGTGGTTGGAGATTCTGAGAAGTAGAGGCAAGGAGAGAGTGCATTCCAATCTAATTGCACAAAGGGAGAGGAAGGGGACTAAATGTTGTGTTTAGAGAACTATCACCTACCCAATTTGAGGGGAACAGTCCTCAGCCTCTAGTTCTTTGCCTTGCTGTCACAAAAATCACCCAAGAGGCAGCATGGCAGTGGGGAAAGAGCCTAGAGGCTGGGGGTGAGAAGACTTCATTTGTCAAGCCCATCTACATCACTAATTAGCCATGTGACTTTTAGTAAATCATTTATCCTCTTTGGACCTTGTTTCCTCCTCTGTAAAAAACTGAATGTAACTATGAGGTAACTTCCAGATCTGATATTCCATATTATCAAAGTCCCTTCCAGGTCTGACATCCCCATAGTCTATTATCTTTTCTGTATAAAATAAACAAAGCCACTGTCTCACTGAACTTCTTAAGATTTCTTTAAAAGGCTCATCCATTAGCACCAATGAGGAGAACCTCTTTTTCCATACTTTTGAAGGAAAAGCTGTAATCCACCCCCCAAAAAAGGCAGAGTTTGGGGGTAGAATTGACTCCCAGGAGAAAGATGACTTGAGAGTGGAAGATAAGAGCTAAAAACTGGGCCAAGTCTGGGTGATATTTCAGTGAAGACTCCAATAGGCATTTAAGACTTCTTAAAATTATTGCCTGGGCACATGAGGTGTTTGAGAGACAATAGGAAAGGGCAGATACTGGGATCCTGAAGTCTTGAAGCAGGCTAGGGGGTACTGTGGGGTTCAGGAAAATAAGTGATCTAGGCAGATGCTGAAGGTGAAACTAAGGGAGGAGAAGGAGGAAGAAGACAGGATGAAGAGGGTGGTGATCAGTGCAAGCCTAGGGGCTGAGAAAGAGAACATGAGGCCAGGAAGTATCAGACTCTAGAGGTTGGCCTCAACAGGAGGCCCTAAGGGTCTGAAACATGCTAAAGCTGTCTTGGTATCACATTTCACATGTCACTGCATTTTCCATAGCTAATGTTTGCTGTCTTGCTTTAAATTATTAGCTCTTGATTAGTTCATCTTTTTGTGTTTCCAGAAGGAGCTCATTATGCAGTGAGTGAAACGTTAGGGAATTATTTACACCCAAGCAGCTGAGAGCAGTCGGCTAATTCTAGATAATGGCACTGGCATTACTGTAAGTGCAAAGAGATTTCTGTAAATCACAATATTTGGACTTGAAATTTAAATTGCACAAACCCAGGCACTTTGGTTTGGCACCAACTCATCAGCAAAAATACATTAAACACCTACTATGTGAAAGGCAGTTTAGCATAAAGTATAAGTGGGCATAAGGAAGATGTAGTTTCTGACACATACCTATGTGACCAAAGGCAAAATACTGAAAGACTCAGTGCCCTAGGCAATTCCGTAAGGTCTAAGTTAGGCTCCATTCTGCATTGGTGAAATCAGCTTCCCCATAAAGAGCTCCCCAGACTAATGACATCATAAGTCTGAAGAACTGCCACCACTGTTTCTCCCAACCAAAAACAAAAAGGTAGTAGCAAAGGAAATATAAAAGAAGTATATCAAGAATAAGCATCATGGGCAGCTGGATGGCTCAGTGGATTGAGAGCCAGGCCTGAATACAGGAGGTCCTGGATTCAAATTTGACCTCAGACACTTCCTAGCTGAGTGACTCTGGTCAAGTCACTTAACCCCCATTGCCTAGCCCTTACCACTCTTCTGCCTTGGAACCAATCCCTAGTATTGATTCTAAGATGGAAGATAAGGGTTTTTTTTTTAAAGAATATGTAAAACTTTATAAGACAGTTTTCAAAGTTTATCCTTAACTCATTTAATAGTGACATACCTATAGCCTACTATTAAAAAGTCCTGGGGTCACATGAACCAAGCTTGATTTCAAATAGGACCTCACCCAAATCACTATTTGGTTTATTATAATGACCACCAGAAGTACTTTATGGGAAAATCTCATAATATAGCTGGTGCCTAGATCTATTTATGGGGGAGCTATATGGCACCACAGATAAAATGTCTGGCCTGGAGTGAGGAAGATTCATTTTCCCAAGTTCAAATCCTGCCTCAAATATTTATTAGCTATATGATTCTGGGCAAGTCATTTAATCCTATTTGCCTCTGTTTCATCATCTTTAAAATGAGCTGAAGAAGGAAATGGCAAACCATCCCAATATCTTGGCCAAGAAAACCCCAAATGGGGTCACAAAGAGTCAGACAGGACTGAAAAAACAATAAAATATTTCTACAGATATAGGCAAAAGGATCTCTAGCTCACAGAAATGAAGTCATGATTACAATGAATATGTCAAATACAGGATTGCCTGTATTTCATCCTTCAGAAAATACTGAAGATGTAAATGTTTCCCAAAAGCCAAGAATGAGTGGGTGAACCAATGGATCACTGTATAAATGAAGAAATAAAAAAGCATTCATTAAACATTTCCAATGTACAAAGGACTGTGCTAAGCACTGGGGATCCAAATGGAAAAGCAGAAGAGTTCCTGCTTTCAAGGAACTCACTTTCTAATAGAAGGGAAGCACATTTACAGGAAATTTCAGCTGTAAGCCAGAGAAAAGCCTAGTGGTTTTTGGGGGGTCAGCAGTAAAACATTATCTTTAACATCATTCCCATTGAAAAACCATATCTATTTCTAATGTTGGACCATTTCAAAGTGCCAAGAACCTTGGTAGTAAGAACATTCTTTTCCAGGTTTTTTAGTACTGTGGCTTCTAAAGGGAGTAATGAGCTCAGTACCTGCTAAGACATTTGCCAAGACTAGTCAGACTAACTAACCAGTTAGATTGTCAGTCAACAACAAAACAATACTAAAAACTAGCCTTAATATAATGCTTCAAGTATTGCTACATACTTTGCAAATATTGTCTCATTTTAGCATCACAAAAACCTTGGAAAATAAATGCTATTAGTATCCCTTTTTGCAGAAAAGGAAACTGAGGAACAGAGAGATTTAAGAAAACTTGCCCAAAAAATTGGAAAATGAGGGGATGCCCTTCAGTTGGGGAATGGCTGAACAAATTGTGGTATATGTTGGTGATAGAATACTATTGTGCTCAAAGGAATAATAAAGTGGAGGAATTCCATGTGAACTGTAACGACCTGCAGAAAGTGATGCAGAGCAAGAGGAGCAGAACCAGGAGAACATTGCACACAGAGACTGATACACTGTGGTACAATAGAATGTAATGGACTTCTCCATTAGTGGCAATGCAATGATCCTGAACAACTTGGAGGGATCTATGAGAAAAAACACTATCCACATTCAGAGGAAAAACTGTGGGAGCAAAAACACAGAAGAAAAACAACTGCTTGATCACAAGGGTCGATGGGGATATGATTGGGGATGTATCTAAATGATTACCCTAGTGCAAATATTAATGGTATAGAAATGGGTCTTGATCAATGACACATGTAAAACCCAGAGGAATTGTGCATCGGCTATGGGAGGGGGTTAGGGGAGGGCAAGGAAAGAACATGAATCTTATAATCATGGAAAAATATTCTAAATTAATGAAATAAATTTTTCAAAAAAAAAAAAACTTGCCAAAGGCTATTAAGGGTAACATAGATGTGTCTAAGGCCCAATTTCAATTCAGGTCTTTCTAACAGCAAATCTAGCACTCTAGCAATTTCAACACATTTATCAAGTGCCAATAATTATGCTGAGCTCTGGAAATATTAAAAAATAGTAATAATAAAAGACAAAGACACAACCCCTGACATCAAGGAGCTCACATTGTACTGGAAAAGACAACATGAAAATATACAAAAAAACTGTGGATAATTAAGACATATGCAGAATGTGTTTATTTTTAACATTTTTAAGAAAAATTGAGTTGTTAATTCTCTCCCACCCACCAGTTCTTCCCCCAACCATTGAGAAAGCAAGTAATATTATATAAATTATACAAGTGAAATCATGTAAAACATATTTAAATGTTAGTCATTTTTTAAAAAGTGAGGGACATTAAGAAAATGAGAAAATATGCTTAAATTTGTCAGTTCTCTTACTGGAAGTAAATGGCATTTTTCATCAGGGGTTGTTTGGAATCAGCATCACTATAATATTACTGTTACTTTGTACAATGTCAACCTGGTTCTTCTTACTTCACTTTGTATCAGTTTATATGTCTTTCAGATAAACCTAGGGGTTTATCTGAAAGCATCTTGTATATCATTTCTTAAAGCACAATAGCATTCAAGGCAGCTAGGTGGCTCAATGGATAGAAAGTCAGGCCTAGAAATGGAAAATCTTGGGTTCAAATCTGGCCTCAGAAACTGCCTAATTGTGTGACTCTTGGCAAGTTACAAAACTCCAATTACTCAGCCCTTAACACTCTTCTCCCTTGGAACTAACAGTATCAGTTCTAATAAAGAATGTAAGGGTTTTTAGAAAACACAATAGTATTCCATCAAAATGATATACCACAATTTATTCAACTGATGGGCATCCTTTCAATTCTTTGCCACCACATAAATAACTGCCATAAATATTTTTATATATAAAAGTCTTTTATTTCCTTTTCTTTGATCTATTTGGGATAAAGGGACATGCACAGTTTTGCAATCCTTAGAGCCCAGTTCTAAATTGTTCTCCTTTATCAGAGGCCTCATTTCTCAAATATATAGGAAACTGAGCCAAATGTATAAAAAATAAGAGCAATTTCATGACTGTTAAGTGGTCAAAGGATATAAACAGGCAATTCTCAGAAGAAGAATTCAAAGCTATCAAATAATCATACTAGAAAATGCTCTAAATCACTATTGATTAGAGAAATGCAAAAATGCTATCATAAGCACTTGGACCAGTTCACAAATCCACCCACAGTATATTAGTGTATCTATTTTCCCACATCCCCTGCAATATTTATTTTCTTTTTCTGTCATGTTAGCCACACTGATAGATATGAGGTGGTAACTCAGAGTTGTTTTAATTTGCATTTGTCTTATCAATAATGATCAAACAAGAGAAAGAGGATCATGGGAAGAAAAATGGATATTTTTGATTATATGATTTTCCCCAAGTGTCCTGATTTCCTTCTAATTTGGCTTACATTGGTTTTGCTTATGCAAAACCTTTTTAATTTCATGTAATCAAAATGATCCATCTTATATCCCACGATCCTCTCTATTTCTTATTTGGTTATAAACTTTTACCCTATCCATAGATCTGAAAGGTAAAATTTTCCAAATTCCTCTCATTTGCTTATGATAGTAAGCTTTATGTCTAAATCATTTATCCATTATGACCTTATTTTGAGAACAAGGGGTTTTTCACCTAAAGGATTATATTCAGTTTTCCTAGGTTAGTCATTCTTTTTTGTAATTCTACCTCTTTTGCCTTCCAGAATATCATATTTCAAGCCTTCCATTTCTTTAACATGGTAGCTACCATATCTTCTGTTATCCTGACTGGTATTTGAATGATTTGTTTTGGACTACTTGAAGTTTGTTTTTTTTCTTTGACTTGGGAGTTTGGGAATTGCCTATGATATTCCTGAGAGTTTTCATTTTAGGATCTCTTTCAGGAAGTGATAAATAGATTCTTTCCATTTCATTTTTACCCTCTGGTTCTAGGATTTTAGGACAGTTTTCCTATATAATTTCTTGGAATGTGATGTCTAAACTTTTTTTCAGGAAATCTAAAAAATTGTCTTTCCTTGATCTATTTTCCAGATCAGTTGTTTTTCTAATTAGTTATTTCCCATTTTCTTCCATTTTTTTTTCATTCTTTTGACTTTATATTATCATTTCTTGGTATCTTCTGGGGACATTAGCTTCCACTTGCCCAATTCTAATTTTTAGAGAACTATTTTCTTCATTGAGCTTTCATATTTTTCCCCTTTAGCTAATTCTCTTTTTTAAGATGTTATTTTCTTTTAGGTAGATATGTATGTGTGTACCTCTTTTACTAGAGGTTTTCTTCTCATAATTTTCTTATATTACTCATTTTTCCTAGGTTTTTCTCTACTTTTATTATTTGATTTTTTTAACCCCTCTGTCTTAGAAACAAAATACTAAGTATCAGTTCCAAGGCAGAAGAGTGATAATGGTTAGGAATTTGGAGTTAAGTGACTTGCCTAGGTTCACATAACTAGGAAGTCCCTAGTTTAAATGCATGACCTCCCATCTCCAGACTTGGCTCTCTACCCAATGAGCCACCTAACTCCCCCCACCCCACATTTGATTTTTAAAAATATTTTTTACCTCTTCCATGAATTTTTGTTGAGCTTGTATTTGAATCATTTTTTCCTTTAAAGCTTTGCTTGTTTTGACATTACTGTCTTTTGAGTTTCTCTGTCACCATAGTAACATTTTATGGTCATGTTTTTTATTTCTGTTTTTTGTTTGTTTTCCCAGGTTATTTCTTAACTTTGAACTTTATGTTAAACTTGGGCTTTGGTCCCAGGATAGGTGTGGGAAGAAATGTCCTAAGTTTCAGACTTTTTTTGCAGTATTGTTGTCAGAACTAGTTCTGAGGATTTGGAAGTTTTAGGTGCTTCTAAGGTTGATGTGATCTGGGGAAAGATGTGGTTACTGCTCTTTAAAATAGATAAGGAAACTAGGTGGTGAAATATGAGCAAGGAGAGCATTCTAGGCATGGGAGACAGCCATTACAAAGGCACATAGATGAGAGATGTATAAGAAACAGTAGCTCAGCTAGATCTGAACTGCAGACCAAGATATACCTCCTAGAATAACCTAATCACCCAGGAACTTCATCACCATGCTATTTAACTCAACCTTACATATACTCAACATAACTCCAATGCCATCAGCCTTCTTTCTCCTCTGATTGACTAAGATTCTAAATTCTACACAAAGCTTTCCTTTATGAAGAGCAGACCCTGGACTTTGCAATTCACTCCATGTGCTCATCTACTAGGTCCCCTTAGATTGTAAGTTCTTCAAGGGCAGGGACTGCCTTTCTTTTTCTTATTTGTATCTCTTAGCACTTAGCACACTCTACATGTATATTGCCTCCATAATATAAACAGAGAAGTAATAATTATCCTTATTTTTATGATGAGGAAGTTGAACCATGGAAATGGCTAAGAATGAGGTATTACCTCACACCTATCAGATTGGCTAACATGACAGCTATGGAAAGTAATGAATGCTGGAGGGGATGTGGCAAAGTGGGGACACTAATTCATTGCTGGTGGAGTTGTGAATTGATCCAGCCATTCTGGAGAGCAATTTGGAACTATGCCCAAAGGGTGATAAAAGACTGTCTGCCCTTTGATCCAGCTATAGCACTGCTGGGTTTGTACCCCAAAGAGATAATAAGGAAAAAGACTTGTACAAGAATATTCATAGCAGCACTCTTTGTGGTGGCAAAAAATTGGAAAACGAGGGGATGCCCATCAATTGGGGAATGGCTGAACAAATTGTGGTATATGTTGGTGATGGAATACTATTGTGCTAAAAGGAATAATAAAGTAGAGGAATTCCATGGAGACTGGAACAACCTCCAGGAAGTGATGCAGAGCGAAAGGAGCAGAACCAGGAAAACATTGTACACAGAGACTGATACATTGTGGTACAATCAAAGGTGATGGACTTCTCCATTAGTGGCAATGCAATGTCCCTGAACAATCTGCAGGGATCTAAAAAATACTATCCACAAGCAGAGGATAAACTGTGGGAGTAAAAACACCGATGAAAAGCAACTGCTTGGCTACAGGGGTGGAGGGGATATGACTGAGGAGAGACTCTAAATGAACACTCTAATGCAAATACCAACAACAGGGAAATGGGTTCGAGTCAAGAACACATGTGATAACCGGTAGAATCGTGCGTTGGCTATAGGAGAGGGAAAGGTGGTGGAAGGGGGGGCAGGGGGGAAAAATTATCTTTGTTTCCAGTGAATAATGTTTGGAAATGACCAAATAAAATAATGTTTATAATTTTTAAAAAAGAAATGGCTAAGAATAGCATGCATGATCCTAGAATCTGTTCTTCTGACTTCTGGTTAAAGGCTTTTCCTAACAAATCATGGTGCTCCAGCTTCCAAAAAGATAAACCTAACTGAAAAGAGAAAACTGTTCTACATGAAACAAGTAGAGAATTATATTAGGCAGGAATGGAAAGAGCACTGAGTTGGAAGTCAGGAAACCTATGGTCTAGACTTTGAGCAATTTCTGGGTCTCAGTTTCCTCCTCTTTGCTATGAGGAAATAATGAGGAATAATGAGGAATATGAGGAATAATGAGGAATATGAGGAATAATCTGTAAGACACCTTCCAGCTCAGCTCTTATATTCTGCATTCTAAGATCCCTTCTAGCTATGAAATGCCATGGTTTATAGTTCCTTGTGGTAGTAATATTTTGGACTCTAAAGTTCTTTCTAGCTCTGATTTCCAAGTGTTCTAGGAATAAACCCTGTGTAGAATTTATAGTCCTCAGTTATTCTCCAGCCTACTCCTCCTAGATGATCTCCCTTCCATCAACTGATCAAAGCTAGAAGGATGTTCTACTATGAGCCTTCTATTTCCCCAATCTCTACCTTTAGGTTTAGTATTACAGATCCTGCTTGAAACCCTAAGGTCAATGCTTACCAGTTAACATTTTAGTTCAATTCCTATCTTGAGATGCCATTATTTCAGTTATCTGCACATACTCTCAGATATTTCTATAGATATGTAATTTCATTGATGTGGGTATTCCTTCAAGAGGAACAGATCAAAGCCCACCTATGTTGTTTCACCTCGGGTGATTTCTGTATGTCTCCTTTTATTCATCCTCTATAGAAAACCATGTTAGGAGATTTCCTCTAAATTTCTTAAACATATGTGTGTTCTAGTGCGACATATAATCCTTCCCTCTTGCTACATAAGCAATATATCTCCTTTATATAATCTCTTTGATAATAATATCTGTTAGGCCACTTCTTGCACACCGTTTATCTTGGACAATATGCTGCAATCTATTTATGCCTCCTATCATGCTCTAACGCTACATACATGACCCATAATTCAACATAACAATTATATGGGGAACATTAAGTGATGAAGGATGCCTACTACCTGGAGTATGATATGTAGGTGTATGAACAGATCATTGGGCTGGTCTATCACCACATATACCTTGGATATGCACTGCAGTTAGGCAATGAAATGGATCCCAGATTTATTAGGAGAAAGAGAATGGGCTGAATTGCATTTGGAATAGTAGGCAGTATTTTCAAATAATCCAACCTTCCTGAAACAAAAACTAATTTTTCTAAAAAATAATTCTTCCAATGATGCCATATAGTGGTGAATTATGAAACACCACAATATCTTCCATAATTATATGAGAAAAAATTTGACACCCTGATCAACTGTTCATCCCATAACCTTTTTAAGTCAGTTCCTAAATTCAGTGTTGATTCAATGCATGGCATTGACATAACTTTGGTGATCTGAACCCATCAGGGCTTCCCTCTGTTAAATCAATATTTGCTCAGTGGACTAGCATTTGGTATGCAATGATGGTGTGCAAATTAGATTGAACGCATACTTCTCAAATTTCCCATTCTTTCTCTAGACATTCTAGCTCATTAAAAAATCTGGATATATGTCAGTATAGTTTATTTTTAAACTGCAAATAATACCATGGATAGAGAAGGGATAATTCTGCAGACAGACTTCAGCAAATCTGATTGGTCTGTGATTTTTAATATTTCCAGATGGTGAGGTAGCTCTGGAGCAACTGACTCTCATTGGTGGCACTGATCAAGGTGAAGAGAGAAAGCACAATGAGATAACCAGATTATAGAAATAATCATTTTAAGCCCTTTCAATGTAATCCCTAAAATAGATTTCAGCAGCTCCAGTATTAGGGAACAAGTTGGTTTATGGGCTTCCAAAGAGCTGAAGGAAGAAGACTAATTACTCAACTGAAATAGGACAAGGCCTGTTGGATTCTTGATCCTTCCTCATAATTGCTCAAGTATCTTGATGCCTAGGAGCAGATCACATTCAGAGGCAATGAGATGGACCCCAGATTTATTAGGAGGAAGTGCCTACTATGTGCCAGGCACTATGCTAAGAACTGGGGATATAAGGAAAGGCCAAAAACAGCCCCTACTCCAAAGGACCTCACAATCTAATAGGGAAAACAACATGCAAACAACTAGGTACAAAGAAAATAAATGCAGAGTAAAGTGGAGATCATCTCAAAAGGCAGGCATTAAGATTAAGGAGGATCAGGAAATACTTCTTGCAGAAGTTAAGACTTTAGCTGAAATTTCGAAGAAGGTGGGCAGCCAGGAGGTGGAGATGAGGAAGGAGAATATTCTAGGTATGGAGTACAGTCAGCGACAATGCCCAGAGCTGAGAGACACAATATGTATGTAGTATGTGTATAAAAAACAGCAAGGAAACCCATGTAACTAGATCCAAAGTATGTCAAGAGGGTAAAATATCAGAAGCCTGGGAATGCAGGAAAAGACCAGGTTATAAAAGGCTTTCAAAACCAAATAGAGGATTTTATATTTGATCCCAGAGATAAAAGGGAGTCATGTCTTAATAACAGTAAGAAGAGGCATCTGGGTGGCTCAGTGGATAGAGAGCCAGGCCTGGAAATGGGAGATGCTGGGTTCAAATGTGGCCTCAGACATTTCCTAGCTACGTGACCCTGGGCAAGTCACTTGACCCCCATCGCCTAGCCTTTGCCACTTTTCTGCCTTAGAACCAATACATAGTATTGATTCTAAAACAGAAGGCAAGAGGGTTTTTTTAATATATAATAATAATAGCTGTCATTTCTAATAGTGTTTACACATCTCATGTCTCATCCTATCTCCACAATAATTTGGGGACATGAGGTTTTATCATCTTTTTACAGATGAGGACACTGAAACACAGAAATTAACCTGCTGGGGCACCACTCTATGGCATCATTAGAAGAATATATTTTTTTAGAAAAAAATGAATTCTTATTTCAGGAAGGTTGGATTACTTGAAAATATTGCCTAATATTCCAAAGAGCCAGGCTCAGAGTCCAAAGGCATGGTTTCAAATCTGACCTCTGAGACTTCCTAGCTGTATAATCCTGGGCAAATCACTTAACCCTAGTTGCCTAGCCTTTGCCACTCTTCTGCCTAGAAATGATACTCAGTATCCATTTTTAAAAGGTAAGGGTCTAAAACAACCAAAAAAAGTAACCTGCCTAAAGTCACACAGTCAGTATATCAGGGTGTTACAGTTAAAATAAATAGACTGAGGCCTAAAGTTCCAAGCATGATCAATTTATTAGTAAAGCACAAATTTACCTAATTTACCATTTCCCTAGCAAAGGCAAGACTCGAAAGGATGGATAGAGCCCTCTTCTATAGTTTTAGGGAATAAAGAGCAAAGAACAGGACTTCTTAGGTGGGTAACAAGTTACGATTGGTTTAAAAAGCTCAATGTCAAGAATGATTAAATCAGGATGATTGGTTACAGAGCTGAGGTGTGAGGGACGATATGATAGGTTGGAAATTGGGAACAAGGGGCTAGCAACAAGCCCCTCTTTTCCTTCTGTGACAAAAAGAAAAATGTTTGTTGTTTGAATCTACCTGCAAAGATAAAGATATTCTTTGGATAACAGACAGGCATCCTTGAAGGATAGCTAGGTGGTGTAAGATACTAGTCCAGACTCTCCAGTGTCCACCTGTATCCCCCAAGGATAATATTTCCTTGCCTTACGGCAAGAATAAAACTGATTAGTGGGAGAATTTCTAAATTTTTTTAACTCATTACAGGCCAGCTAAATTTCTGAACTAAGTTTAGAGACAGAAAACCATGACCTGTGCAGTTACAGGATAAAATCAATTAACCTTTAATAGGATAAAAAATTAAAAAAAAACAAAACCAATCTGATCATTAAAAGGGGCAGAATTTGAACGCAGGTCTCTCTAACTCCAAGACCAGTGTTCTTTTCCTTATACCATGCAGCTTCTACTATAACACATTGGTTTCTTTTACCTATTGTCCATGAAAAATCAGTTTGACTATAACAGCCATTCAAGGTCTGTGAGAAAATCACTTGGCTAGATACTAATGACCATATCAATCCAAAATAAAGGTCATTTCCATAATAAAGAGGCCTCCATGCAGTGCAGGTCCTTCTCCAAAGACCCTAGATATTCAGTTCTGCAGTTCTGAAGATTTGTATCCTAATCATGGTCACAGACCATGTGGGTTTATTAACGTCTTGAAGAAAAGCAGCATTCTAAGTTTTTCCTGAAGATAGTCTCTAATTTGCTTCAAAGCTCAGTTCAAATGCCACCTCCTATTAAAAAACCTTCCTACCTCACCTGTTTATTAGGACTTCCTCCTCTAAAAATATGACCTGGTATTCATTTGCCCTTGTATATATTACTCGAGGGCAAGCACTGATTTGCCTTTATGCATCCAGCTCTTTCTTATACAATGTATGAGAAAAAGAGAGGGCAAAGGGGAGGACAGACAGAGACAGAGACAGAGACAGAGACAAAGACAGAGACAGACAGACAAAGAGGAGTAGGGAAAGAGGGAGAGAGAGGGAGGGGGAAAGGGAGAGGAAAAGAAGGAAGGAGGGAGAGAAGGAGGGAGAAAGAATATTAGCAAAACCTTACTACAACTGATACTTCATTTAGCTGGCTAGGGGAGACAGCCACTTGTCAAAGATCAAGAGCCATGATAAGCTCAGAGAGTCAAATCTCCAGCCCTGATAGGTACCAATAAGAAAATCCCCAGAGTGATTCTGCTTCCCAACAGGTTTAAAAACTCTCGGCTCCACCTCCTTGGCAATGTTCCCCTGGCTCTGCCACTTTATCACTCAGATCCCCTACCCTCACCGAAGAACCCCAGAGTCAGGCCTTCCAACATGTCATGTGACTTCGTGACTCCTAAATTCCTACCAACAAGGTGCGCAGGATTCAAGCTCCCTAAATAATTACTTCACACAATCCCCACCCCCTTCTGATTCTTTGGGAGACCAGCATGTTAAGTCTCTCCACTCTTTTTTTTCCAGGAGATTAATATGTCGGTCTTCTCAGTGAATCATTTCACATGTGGAGTCTATACATTTAAGATTTTCTCAAAAGATATTATACATTTCATGGAGGGAGTTACAATAATTTGGAGAATAAAAGAGAAGAGAAAGAAAATTGATTGATGGACACATTGACAAAAAGCTGATTAAGGGCATTCCCCTTTGGCATAAGTGTTTAAAATCTGGATAAATGGTGCGCTCAAACCCCCCTCAGTTAAGTTCATTGTACCCAAAAGTTCACTCTGAATCTCCTGATGTAGTGTGTGATTTCTGCAAGCATCCTCATAGTATCTTCTCCAGAAGAACCGCTTTCCTGGTCCAGGATGTTGGTGATTAACTTTGCCTAAAAATACTTTAAAAGATCTAAGACTTTGGACTTTTAGGAAAATTACATAATCCCCTCCTCAGGAGGTATATACCAACAATAGAATCTACACAGGATACATGGCTAAACTATAAGATATATGAATCAGTTCTCCCAAAAACAAGAAGAAAAAGAAAAATTAAATTAAAATGCATATTAATATCATTTATGCATATAAATGAGTATAAATTTAAATCATAACAGATCCTTGATTCACCTTCAAGGTCCAGTTGAAGTTCTCATATCCTAAAAGCATGCAGGACAGGTACAGGAAAATCACAGGTACCCAACATCAGCCAGGACTACACTTACTAAAGAAGGACAAAAGTCTGAGGAAAAGGGTAAATTGATATAGGCCCTTGAACAGGTCCAGCACTAACATCCTGGAATTAAGTAACTGGTCTTGGGATGCTGGTTAAAGAACACTGGACATTCTTATAAGGCTCATCTAGCTTTCCTCAACTGATATGCACATATATACATATACTTATAAGCATGTACCAAAACATATACATGCATATATATGCATATAAATACATATATACTCCTTCAATTTACTTCTCATTGCCTATGTCGGATATGAATTAAATTGCACCGCAATATCAAACTGCAGTTGGTCTGAATCACGCTCAGGAATTGAGGAATTGAATAGCACTTAACAAGAAAAGCTTATCACTGAGGTTCAGACAAGCTTAGGTCCATGTAGCACCTGATGAGCTGCCTAAGGCTGTGATGGCAATAATATCGAATAATAAATGCTCTAGCCTCCACTGCCAGGGTGATGGGGGGAGAATGAGGTATGGCTCACAATCCTCTCTCTATCCACTGCCCTCAGCTGCTTTGCTACTAGGCAGCAGCTCCATTTTTGAAGAAAAGAGTTTTTAGCCCAGAAAGAGATAACAGCTTCAGCCCTCCTGACCCAACCAAAGGACCTTCCCTCTTATTTCACTGATAAAATTGAACCCATTTGCCATAAGATTTCTCCCATTCTCTTCATCTCAAAATCTCTTGCCATCATCCCTTGCTCTCTCTTCTTCCTTTGTTCCAATTCCCAATAACATTCTTCTTGCCAAGGCCAAGCCTCCTAGATGCCTTTGATCCTATCTTTTGTATTCTCCTGCAAATCATCCCTTCAATCATCCACCTTCTCTCTAATCTTCAGACGCTCCACATCTGCTGATTCCTTCCCTACTGCCTATAAATATGCCCAAATTACCCACCCCACCTCTATTCCAAAAAAACCCTCAATTGGCCCTGCTATCAGGCAGCTCAGTAGATAGAATGCTAGGCCTGAAGTCACAAAGACTCACTCATCTTCCTAAATTCAAATATGGCCTCACTTACTTACTAGTGGCAAGAAACTTCACACTATTTGCCTCAGTTTCCTCATCTATAAAATGGGCTGGAGAATGAAATGGCAAACCACTCTAGTGTTTTTGCCAAAAAAACTCCAAATGTGAGTCAGATGGATGCAGAGCAAAGCACACTATCTTTCTCATCTGTGTATTTATAGTTTTATTCTGGAGTTTTGGTTTTATATGAATATGCTCTTACAATGATCAATATGGAAGTGTGTTTTGCATGAAAATACAAATAATTTTTTTTAAAAGAAAACTCCAAATAGTTTCAGAGAGTCAGACATGGCTGAAACAGGCCCTACTATCTCCTCAAGCTATCATCTTCCACATCTCCCCTCTTTCTCAAACTCCCAGAAAAAGCTGTCTATACTCAATGTCTCCTCTTCCTTTCATCTTGCTTTCTTTTAAACCCTTACCAGTACGACTTCCAACCTCCTTATTCAGTGGAAGCCAGCCTCTCCACAATTATCAGTGAACCCTTAATTGCCAAATCTAATAACCTTTTGTTCAATCTTCAGCCCTACTGACCTCTATAGCATCTGATGTTTTCAATCCCCTTCTCCTTCTAGATACTGTCTTTGCCCTAGATTTCCTATCTCTTCAATGGCTCCTTATTCTCCTCTGCTATTTTTCATTTTTATCACACCTACTAACTAGTCCTCTTTTTTACTCTGTTATTTTACTCGGTGATCTCCTCAGTGGCCCATGGATTAAATTATGATCCCTACACAGATGATTCCCAACCCAGGTATCTCTCCTGAGCTGCAGTCATGCCTCTCCAATTGCCTATTAGACACTTCAAATTATATGTTCCATAGATACTCATACTCTGCTTCCAAAAGAGAGCTCATTACCGTTCCCCCAGGACCCTTCTACCTACTGAACTTTCCTATCTCTATTGAGAGCACCACCATTCTTCCATTCTTCCAGACCAGGATGTAACTTCATCATTTTTGACTCGTTACTCTCTCTTATACTACATTTCCAATCAGTTGCCAGACTTTGCCATTTCTACCTCCACAAACATCTCTATCTAATGCCCACTTGTCTCTCCAAGCATAGCCATAGCTTTAGTTCAAGACTCACCTAAACTATCACAATAGCCTCTTAATTAGTCTCCTCACCTCAAGTGTCTTTCCTCTCTAATCTATCCTCCCTTCAACTGCCAGGCAGATTTTTTTAAGCAATACCTCATTGGCTTCCTCCTTTATTTGATAAAATCCAACCATTTCCTACTACCTTTGGGAATCAAATATAAATTCACTGTGTGGTCTTTATAGGCCTTCAAATGATTTTGTGGGATTAGAATATGGGTTGTGGGCAACGGAATCAGAAAAGACAGAGTGGCAGTAGCACCTGGGAAAGAGAGTAGGGTGTAGTATACAAAGCACTGCCTGGGAATCAGAAAATATGAATCTGCAACTTATTACCTGAGGGACCTTGAGCAAGTCACAGTATATCCTGGAGCTTTGGTTTTCTCATCTGTAATGGAAATAATCCCTGTTCTTCCTGTCCCATGAAGTGGTTGTAAGAATCAAATGAAATCTATGTGAAATCATTTTAATCAATTAATCAACCATTCATCTAGTCTTTATCAATTCTAAGATAGAAAAGTGGCAATGGCTAAGCAATTGGGGTTAAGGGATTTGCCCAGGGATGCACAACTAGGACAGATTTGAACTTAGGCCCTTCCAAATTCAGAACTGGTACTCTATCCACTGTGCTACCTAACTGTCTCTGCTTACAGGGATTGCTATAGAGCACAGTGCCTAGCACAAAGTAAAAGCTTGTCTAGGAACCTTAGGGCATTAAAACATCAATCCCCTTCCACTTCACAATGGTGACATTGATTTCATTATTATTTCCAAAGCAAGAGGAAGAGGGAGGGATTAAGGAGTAGAGAACAGGGTAGATGGCAAGATACAAATGTAGGTAGGCCCTGATCTGGTGGTGAATAAAAAGTAAACAGTGTAGACCAGTGGTGGTAAACCAATGGTACAGGTGCCAAAAATGTCATGCATAGAGCTCTCTGTGGGCACGTGTGGTGTGCCCCCCCCAAGGTCATTACTAGAAAGGCAGAGGAACTCAGGCAGAGTTGCTCCCCTCCCCCTCTCCACCATGCCTGATGACAATTTTTTCACATCCCAGCCCCTCTGCCCAGCAGCCAATAGGAGTACACAGTGGGTAAGGTGGGTGGCTCATAGGCAGCAGAACTGGAGGGGAACAGAGCACTCAGGCCACTCCCCTCCCCCTCTCTACACTCCCTGAAGGCATTCCTCACTTCACCCATCCCTCCAACCAGCAGCCCAATGGAAGCGCTTCCTCCCTCCTCTGTGTGGGGTAAGGGGAGGGTGGATCACACTGGCATTCAGTGGGGGAGGGAGGGGCACAGCACCCCCTCTCTGGGGGAGCAGGCATGGCACTCCATCTCTAAAAGGTTCATCATCACTGGTCTAGATCTTGCAATACATAGTGGGGATTCTAAAGTACAACTAGGAAAATAAAATCTTTTCATGAAGAATATCTATATTTCTTCGGCCATTTTTTTTTACCAAATTTCATATGATTTGTCTAATAGTCCATATAGTCATTTCTCAGATCTTCTGCATGACAATCACTCCTACAGATTATAATCACTTCTAAATAAAATATGACAATTTTCATCTCTGATGACTTGGATGTTTCATTGAAAAAGTGAGGCAAATGTAAATTTCAATTTCATTTCCATGCATATGACTTGAGGTATTAAGCAGGAGAATTGCTTTTCTGGAAATTTATAGAATCACAGAATGTCAGAGGTAGAAGGGACCTTTAAAATATAAAATATAGATGATCAGAGATGAACAGGACCCTAGATACAATCTAGTCCAATCCTTGTATTTTATAGATTTGATGATTTTTAATGAAGCTAATAAATAGATCTTCTGTCCACAGAGCAGTCTGAGTCCCTATTGAGAACCCCATTGTAGAGCCAAGGTTCCTGAGACTCAAGGAGTGGCTATCATGACAGTCTAGCAAAATTTGAAAGATAAGATTCATAATACTTTCCAGATAAGATAAATGAACTATGTTAGTATTACAATGTCTCAGGAAATCAGGAGATCATGGTGCAAAGAAAAGAAAGTTGGATTCAAAGTCAAAGAACCTGAAATGAAATCTCAGCTCTGTCAATACCCATATAACCTTGGCAAATTGCTTAAACTCACTAATCCTCAATTTCCTTATCTGAAAAGGTAAACATGTTGGATTAGATTATTTTTAAGGGTCCTTGCAGCTCTAAACTCATTTTATCAACCTATGGTTTCTAGAAGGAATCATCCTACTTAGTAGCCACTCAGTCCTTCCTATTCAAAATTTGCTTCAGACAAAACCACTGGATTGTCCTGTCCTCCTTTTTTGCATAAGGGACTCCTCCAAAGATCCTACTTCCCCTCAGTGACTTGTTAGGGATCTTGTTAGGCAGATCCCCTATGGGTCAAGTCTAGGCATACACTGTGGAAAATTGACATCATTACCTTGGCTTTGTAAACTCAAGCCTTAAAGGATAACCAGACAGCACTAAATATGCTATTTCTAGCCTTTATATAGCAGCCTCTGAGAGTCAAATGGTTGACTTTTGTCATAGAGGTCTTCAATCAAAGGCTGGATGACCACTTTTTGTGGAATTAAGAGAAAGGATTTTCATCCAGGGAAGATGGAATTAAGTACCCTTTAAGATTCCTTGCAATTCTAAATTTCATGAAGGCTGTTACTCCCAAGTCAGAGACTAGAAATAGTCCATAATCGATCAATCAAAACCAATTCATTTGGTGTCTACTATATGTCAAGCACTGTATTAGGCACTGGAAATGTTGTTCAACCTTCATTTTTCAAAAAAGGATCAATGACATCATGAAGGTGATGTCTTGACTTACCCATGAATTGGGTTTAAGTGAGACAGAGTTGCACAAATGCACTGAGAATACACCTATAGTAAATAAAATTATTTCTATCCTCAAAGAGCTCTCATTCCATTTAAGGAAGAAGCAAAGAAGACTGGGAATCAGACAGAAGTGAGATGTCCCTTGGTAAACCTCAAGACCATCTGAGCCCCTATTAACTCTCAAGCTCAGGCTAAGAGCAGCAGCCCCAAGGAAAGCCATAGATGAATCCCCACTCCAATATAAATTTAGCACTTGAGCAATATTTAGCAATTTGGGGGCCTGAAAATATATGAAATGCAAGATTTGGTCCTGCTATGCAATCTGACCAAACTTCCCAGATCACTGCCCTTTGCAAAGTGGAGGGACCAAACAAACCTTCTGTTCTAATTGTCCTAGACTCTTGAGATTGGTTTTATAGATTTTTGCCATGGCTGAGCTATTTTTTTCCTGGGCCTGGGATTTTCTTTTAATCTTCTGGTGAAATTGGCTGAATCAGATGGGATCAGCATGCAGTGATTCATATAATTCAGAAGGGTATTGTGGGTCCTCGATTCCTGTCCTGAGCCATACAGAGGCAGATTCTAGGTCAGATCCCTAGGAGTAATTACTTGCATCATCAGCCAGTCAGGCAATAGGCATTATTCAGTCCTGAAGTGCAGCCCCGGGTTAAGTGACTAGAGAAAGGGAAGATGGGGTTCCTCTAGCCCATAAGTATACCTTCAACTTGAGGAAACCCCATTAATGCCAACAATATTCTCAAAGTCATTCTGCCTCTAAATCTTGGAAATCGTCTTGAACTCTTCTTTCCCCCTTCTTGCTCTAAATCCAATTTCTACAGGTTTTTCTTCAAAATGTCCCTTGACTCTGTCCTTTCTCTTCCTTTCCTGGAACTACCAGCCACATCCTCATCACCTCATACTTAGATATTAAACCAGCCTGCTTGTTGGGTCCCCTTACTCCACCTTCTCACCATTCAATTCACCCTCTATGGCTACCAGATTTATCTTCCTTGAATATAACTTTACTGTTACTAAGATCCTCTCAGGTGTTCCTTCATAACACAGAGGTGAAATTAGATTCTCAAGGCATCCAGGTTTAGCAGGTCCTCCAAAGTTATAAAAGCTCTGTGGCATATGTCTAATCATCAAATCAGTGTCTGTTTTCTGATGATCAGCCTGAATGGTGTGGAGATCTTGGTGACCAACAAGTGACCAAATATCTTTACTATAGCATTTCATAAAAAAAGGAAGCAGCATTTCAAGTATGGGTTCCATCTATGTAAATAGAAAGGGGAAGGGGAGATTCACATGGGTCCCTAAAGTGTTAAAAAATAATAAGTAAATACCATTTTTCTTTTTAAAAATCAGTAAGAAAGTTTACTTGGCAGGAGAAAGTACATTCTCCTCTGTTGTTCTAGATCTGGCTTTTAGCCTTTCCCAAGAAGTGCTCAGATGTTCTTTCTTTGAACTGTGCTACCCCCTCTCCACCCACCACACACACACACACACACACACACACACACACACACACACACACACATCCCAGGGACTTACTTAACATCCTCACCTATCCTACCCAACTCCTCTAACTGCATCTGCCCTAGCCCCGACCCTGGGGACCTAGCATAGCATAGCCAGGAGTAAGACTACACTCCCAATTCTATTCCACCCCTTGTCTAACACATTCCATTCTGGGTGTCATGGAATCAGACCACAAGCAAGCACAATGGATAGAGTGCTGGGCTTAGAATCAGGAAGTTCAAATCCAGTTTCAGGCATTTACTAGCTGTGTGCCCCCAAGGCAAAGCACTTAGTCTCTGTTTGCCTCAACTTCTTCAATTGCAAAATGAGGTTCATAATAATACCTACTTCCCAGGGAAAGGCACTGGTGGCAGGGAGAACCAAGAATGGCCACTTAGAAATGGTGGGATTTGACTTTCATCATTAAAAAGAAAGAGGCAGGGCATTTAAGCTTTGAGGACAATCAGTGCAAAGGCAGAAGAAATGAGGAAATGGAAAATCATATTTAAAGATCACAAATCAGGCCAGAAGTCAGTTTATGAAGAATTTTAAATGCTAAATAGAGAAATATATATATATTGATCCTGAAGGTAATAAGGAGCCCCTGGAGTTCATTGTGCAGATACACTTTTTGAAAAATTACCTTGAAAGCTGAGTGAAGGATGGATTGGAAAAAAGACTTGAGGCAGGGAGACCAATTAGAAGGCTATTATGATGCTACAGATAAAAGTGTGATTTATTGTTTTGTTGATTATCTAGACCTAAGAAATTCATCAAAAAATGTTCATAATGCAGATTTAAAAAGTTAAAAGTGAGAAAAAAAGAAAGCTATTTTTAACAGGCTAGGTGAGAGATGATGAGGGCCTAAACTAGGGCGGTAGCTACCTGAGTAAAGAAAAAGGGATATAATCAAGAGATGTTGTAAGAGTAGAAATGACAAGTTTGGGCAACTTGCTGAGTACAGTGAGGAAAAGGAGTTGAGAATGACACTGTTTGTGGACCTGGATAACTAGAAGGATGATGATGCCTTTGATAGTAATAGGAAAGTTCAAAACAAAGAAGAGTTTAGAGAGAAATATGACTTCTCTTTTGAATCTAAATGCTTTTAGCACAGTCAATTTGAGATCTCTAAAAGGCAGATGTGTGGTAGTAACTCAGGAGAAAAATCTGGGCTGGATTTATATCCTAGAAATTATCAACATAGAGATTATAATCAAATCCATGTGAGTTAATGAGTTAACCAAGTAAGACAGAACAGAATGAACAGAGAATAGAGTCCAGCAGAGCCTTGGAGGCCACTAAGAGTTAGTGTATATAACCTGGTAAAAGATCTAGCAAAGGAAACTGAGAGGGAGCAATCAGACAAGTAAAAGGAGAACCAGGAAAAAGTAGTATCATCAAAGTCTATCAAAACGAGAATATTAAAAAAGAAGAGGCTATCAAGAAGGAAAGATTGGTTGACAATGGTCAGAAGCTGCAGAGAAATCAAGAAGGGTGTGGACTGATAAAAGGCCATTGAATTTGGCAATTAAGAAATTATAAGTATCTTTGAAGAGAGCAGTTTCAGTTGAAAAATAAGGTCAGAAGCTAGAATGATGAGAATTTAAAAGAGAAAAAAGAAGACATGGAGGTACTAAGTATAAATGACTTTCTCAAGTTTAAACACAAAGGAAAGAAGATATATAAGATTATAACTAGCAGACAAAATAAACTCAGAGAGAGAAAGTAACTCATTCAAGATTTCACAACCCATAAAAGGCAGAAATAGCAATAGAACCCATGTTCCCAAAGTCCTCATCCATGCTTCTCCCCACTGCGTCCACACATTGCTTCCTAGGGTATAGGTTGACCCAGGTAGAAAGCAAAGCCATCAGAGATCTAAGGTTGTTGTTCAGTCATTTCTTCATGACCCATTTGGAATTTTCTTGGCAAAGATACTAGGGTGGTTTTCCATTTTCTTTTCTAGCTCATTTTATGCTGAGGAACTGAGATACGTGGATTAAGTGACTTGCCCAGTGTCATAAAGTTAGTGTTTGATGCCAGAACCGAACTCATGAAGATGATTCCAAGTCCAGTACTCTATCCACTGTGCCACCTAGCTGCCCTGAGTTTTAAGGTGTTCTTTTTTAATAGTTACCAGAAATCAGGATCAATACTGATAGGTAGAGGAAATAGGAGAGAAAAAAATAATAAACCAAAAAACCAGTACAAGATGGTCTTAGGCAGCCAGCCCTACCCCTCTGGTCCATCTCACCATAGCCATGAACTCTAAAAGACTAAAAGACTCTCAGAGACTGAGATTTCTGACCAATGGGATGTAGACATGAAGTCACTTCTCCAAGTTCTCTCTTCTAGCTGCAACTCTGCCTCTCTCATGGTCCTCTTTCAGATTTAGGAATCTGAACTCACTTGATTCTTCCCTCCCACCCTTTCACTTTGTAATAAATTGTCAGGCAATGATGAAAGGAAGAGCAGGACAATGTGGTAAATGTAGCAGAAAGAAATTTGAATTGTAATGAAGAGAGCTAATCAGGGAAAGAATGGACCATGTAGCAAGCACTAATGAGTTTCTAAATAAATTCCAAAGGTTAATATTGTTCTGTTGCGCTACTAGAGGGAGAATCCTAATGTGGAAGGAAGGCGCCTATCTCAGTGTCCTGGGACCACAAACTTGCCCAGACCACCCCACACTGACACTCCTTGAATCCTTCCTTTAAATTAAAAAAAAAAAAAAAACCTTACCTTCTCACATTATATACACTTCCACACACACTATGCTTCATGAAAATTCCAATCCCCTAGTACTGCATTCTTTTGCTTCTGTTCTTACAATGCCATCCTTTCCTTATTGCATTCCTACCCATCCTTTAAGCCCAGTTTAAATGCCACCTTGGGTCCCCATTTCTTATAATTCTCCCTACATTTCACATAGAAATTTGTTTGAAGCTCTCTAATGCCTTTATCATGTAATGTTACCTAGTTATAAGTATAAAGAATAGTGATTGCATATGTTCTACATAGTAGTATGATTACAAGTTTGGGGCCCATGTTCCAACTAGATTATTGTTGTGATTGTCTTATCTAAATTTCCTATCTCTACCAGTGCCATATTCAGGGTCAGCACAAAGAAAGGACCAGAATAAGATCCTACTCCCTCATCAATATCACTTCATGGACACTTCCTGTCCCCAGAGGGAATCTGTCCTTGGAACAGGATCAGAACACAACACCACTTAGGAATTCTCAATGCAAAGGACCTGGAAAAGTAAATGTTGTCATTGCCTCCCCTCTCTCCAAGGCTGAGATTTTGCCCAGGCTTCCAGGATGTTCTAATATGTTATACTCAGAGAATATTGGGGAGATTTGTTCAGCTAAAATATTTGGAAAGCTTAATGGCTTCCAGAATAGCTAAGATCTGGTCCTCAATGTCTCCATCTATGAAATAAGGGCGTTGAACTAACTGACCACCAAGATTGTTTACAGATGTCTCCTAGGGGCTTAGATTCAAATATTTTTTAAATGCCTGCCCCAAATAGGATGTCACTCATATATTTCTGTGACTCCCTTCAAGGCTTATGGTATTCTTCTTGGTAACCTAGTGGTAGCAATCTTCATCTTTCCAGGATGCATTTGATTTTATTGGAAATGGCTAAGGTCATTCAGAGCCAAGTCTAGAAAATGAGCAGAGAAGGGAGAATCAGGAACAGGAATGATTACACCAGAGGATATAGTTTTAGATCAAAAGTACAATAGGACTCTGAAATGTAGAAGGATTTCTTGCATAGTTTATCAACTGACTCTGAAGGAAGTTCCCAAAGATGAGTTCCAAATACTCTTGAAACATGACAAAATCACCTAACTATTTACAGTCTGCCAAGATAACTTTTTAAAGCGAAAAACCTTCATATGGCTAATTAAGTTCTGGTGAACACATTTTAAATATATGAGATACTACCCCAAGCATATATCAAAATCAAGCAAAATTCATTGAAGAATCTAACAGATAACTATATTCAATGATCATCTAATTATTTCAAGCAAGTCATAAAATAGGAAGATACATTTTCTTTTTTTTTTTTAACCCTTACCTTCCATCTTGGAGTCAATACTGTGTATTGGCTCCAAGGCAGAAGAGTGGTAAGGGCTAGGCAATGGGGGTCAAGTGATTTGCCCAAGATAACACAGCTGGGAAGTATCTGAGGCTAGATTTGAACCTAGAACCTCCCATCTATAGGCCTGGCTCTCAATCCACTGAGCCACCCAGCTGCCCCCAGAAGACACATTTTCTAAATCTACTTTTGTCACTCTGATGGTCATCCATCACAGAACAAAAAGGGAGAGAAGAGAAAGGAAACAAGTGCTGTTAAGTATCTACCATGCACCAGGCATCGTGCTAAGCATTTTATATTATTTCATTTGATCCTCACAATAAGCCCAGGAGGTAGATGCTATCATTAGCTCCATTTTGTACTTAAGGAAACTGAGTCAGACAGAGATCAAGTAACTTGCCCACGATTGCATAGTTAGGAAACCTCTGAGGCTTGATTTGAACACTGATCTTCCAATCTCCAGACCCAATGCTCTATCTTCTCTGCCACCTTTGAGAAAGAGTTATCTAGTGATAGCAAAGTCTTCCAAATGCTCCTTTTTCAGTGTGACTCTAAGTAGATGATATCAAGCCCTAGAACCCTACAGAACCTCTTAAATGAAATTGATAATCACTCAAAAAATTTTGGCACCAAAAAACCTGACTGTAAGAGACATATCCATTGTCCAGACTATACTGTGCTTAGTTGGATGGACAGCCCCTAAAATTGATTCATCAGTACATATACCTTAGACAGACACTGTAGATGGACAGCAAGCAGGGCCCAAAACTGAACCAGAAGAAGAGAAATGACTGGATTGTTTATAGAAAACTGTTCCATGCTTGAATGTGCTAAGCTTCTCTCTAAGACAAAGGCCTATCTTTTTTAATACTGATATTCTTCAAAAGATGCTGCTTGGCTGCACAGCACAGAAAGTCAGATCCTCAAAATAATTAAAGTTGTAGTTCATGCAAAAGGCAATGGTGAGGTGCATGGTGGGTATAAATAGGAAGCATCATATAACCTCAGAAAGAAAGTGGAGGAGTCAAGTGTGGTGAGAAAAAGAACAAGAGGGAGGAACAACTGATGGGCAATTGAATGGCATCTATGAAAAGTCAAGAGAGCCTGATGAAGGACTCCAGGTAGCATGATAGGTGGCCCCTTTGTGGAGGAATGATGGCAGAATAAAGACAAGATGGCTCCAAGTCAATATACTTTCCTCTGTCACTGGCTTGTAGACTTGTTGAACCAACATATGCAGAATAAAAGTAGAGATTTGGATCTAAGAGTGAAGACAAAAATTGCTCATTGGAGTTTTGTTCCTTGCCCTTTTCCCTCCAGTTCATTCACATGAGACCCAAAGAAACTTGGACTCAGGAAGAGCTGAGGTTGCTCAGGTTTGTATAACTCTTTTGAGGCAAACAACACCATCTTTGCCACTGAAATGGGTTTGGTGCCCAAGAAGATCCTACGCAGACTTTCTAATCCTAAATTAAACAGAGATTTAAGACAGAAACCTTGCCCCTGGTGAGCAGTAAAACAAGGTTCAAAAGCAAATTTAATGCCAATGGGTACTACAAAGCTGGCTGACAATTTTGTGCTGCAAAAGAGTTATATTCCAGTGGTTAAAATTCTTCCTCCAGAAGAAAAAAGCCACTATATCCAAGGATCCAAGAACAAACTTTTCTTATATAACAAGAAAAACAGCTAGCTACAAGGTTTTCTTTTGTTTTTTAAACTTAGCCTGAACCTGAGTATGTTAAGGTATTACTTTCCCACCTAAAAAAGCTCAAGTTCAAATCTCTACTCTCTACTCTAAAAGGGATAGTAGAACTCAATCTACCATTGTTCTCCTAAGGCCTTCCCTCAGCTGAGAACTCTTGATGAAACTGAAAAAAGATGAGCTATACCTTGCCATTGGTCATAAGATCAGTGAGGTACCAAGCATGACATTATCAGGGCACTGGTCAGCAGTGAGCAAGACCAGTGAGTGACCTGCCTGCCAAAGAATATAGATTCTATTCAAAACCACTAGGGAGAAGGTTCATTGGGAATCCTAGAAGGACATCACCAGAAGATCGATCACAGAGTTAGAGCTAAAATGGACCTCAGGAGCTATTAATACAACTCCTTGTTTTACAGATGAGGAAATTGAGGGACAGAGACTTGACTTTCCCCAAGTTTGAATGGTATCTGAAGCCATATGTTTCTGGTTCTAGCTCGGTGCCCTATCGCTACCCTGCAACATTAGCTACATAAGTTGTTCCTTCTCACCTATATTCCTGGTCACACATGTTCCCTGTTTGCGTACCCTTCCATTCTGGCTTTCTGTAATTTGTCCCTGCAAGCATATAGCCTGATCACATGTGTTTATCACATGTATATCCCTTCATATATTCCCTAAGTATGTCAATTTTTCCTTCCAATGGTATATGTGGAAGAGTGAATGAGAGTTTATGGGAGAAATATAATAATACTGCTTTTTTACCACACTAATTAGTTAAATGTCTTTGCTTTGAAGTAATTGTATCTTTTGACTATGGAAAGTAACCATATTGTTGGGGGGGGGGGTATGAATTTTGAGTGGATATTGACCCACAAAATTGACCTTGAATAGGGGTAGTTTTCTGAGGGCTCCATGTGTAAGGAGGACCCAAAATAACACTACACTTTATAACCACACATGCTTTGAGGTTGTATTTAGTGATAAAGAGAATAGATGAGTTATAGCTTTGGTTTCTTTAAATCCTTTTAATCAAGGAGTTTAAGGTATTTTCATAAGGAAATTGCCCCAGGGGATATACAGTCTTCAAATGTTGTAATTAAACGTAACTTTGAGGCCATTAAAATCTGGAGTGTAGGAGTCTTACTGACACTGGATGAAAATAACTCTATCCTAATGCATTATTTTGATTTATAATATTACAAGTTTTTAATCAGACAACATTTTGTGAAAAAAAAAATGTTGAGCCAGATTAGGATTTAGCAAGTAAAACAGCTGAGTAGGAGTGTGAACAGGAGGGACAGAATTTAAATAAGATTTTATCCAAAGCTAAACCCAAAGACGGGAGCTCCCTTGACTCTAACAAGCTATGACGTGTGGCCAAGCTTAGATAGGCAGGCCCAAAGGAAAAGGCTGAAGTTAATGTCTAGTAACAGCCCACCAGAAGAGAGTCCTGGCCTGAGAGCCAAGAGACCAGAGATCTTTCCTGATTCCAACCTCCATTCCCTAGGTGACTTTGGGCAATAACGAGTGACATTTCAGCATCTTGTGGTATGCAAAGCCCTTTATTTTTATTATCTCATTTGAACTTTACAGCACCCCTGGGAGACAAGTAGCAGAGGTGCTATTATCCCTATTTTACAGACAAGTAAATTAAGATACAGGGAGCTTATATGATTTACTCATTGTCAAACAGCTAATAAACATCATAGGCAGTACTGGAACCCAGATCCAGCACTCTGACCACTCTCTCTCTCAGTGAGATATCCATCAGACTCTCTGAGTCTCAGTTTACTTATCTGTAAAATAAGGATTAGAAATCTGTTATCTTTTCCAGTTCTAAGTTTATGATTCTCTTGCTTCTACTTTCTAGGCCTTGGTTTCTCCATCCTTAAAATGAGGGGAATGAACTAGATTATCTGAGGTCTCCTCCAGTTCTGCCATTCTAGGGAATATAGAAATTGCTAACTACACAATCAATTCCTCATTCCCCTTTTTGATCCCCTGGGGATGCTAACCTGAGAAAGGGGGTAAAGGAATGGGGTGGGGTTGGCAAGGAGGGAGTAGGAGATCTTTAAGCAGAATTATCCAAGGTAAAGTGTAACCAAGAAGTTGTTTTCTGCTCACAGGCAAAATCTGATGGAAGGCCCTTAGAGCTGGCCCATCAGTGCATATATCTTGGATAGACAATGCAGGTAGGTGATAAGTAAGATCCAGAATTGAACAAGAAAAAGAGATCTGGCTGGATTGCCTCTGGGGAACTCTGGATTCATGCTTTGAATACCCTAAGCTTCTCTCTGAAACAAAGGCCTATCTTTTTACTATCAACATTATTCCAAGGATGGTGCATAGCTGCACAGCACAGAATGTCACATTCTCCAAATAATTAAAGTTGTAGTTCACCCAAAAGGCAATGTTGAGTTCATGGTGGATATGAATAGGAAGCATCATATGACCAAAGAATCCTAGCAACATTTCCTTAATTGTCAGAGTAAGGAGAAGATTAAGATGTCTCAGTCTTTATTCTGAATCAAAGCTGAATATCTAATTACCAAAAATGACTTGGCAACAAGAATCTTTGAGCCTCAAAATATTTGCATTATTATTCCTGTTTTTCTTCTATTTGAATGAAGTCAAATTCACCAGACCTTTATTAAGCCCCTGCTATGCTTAAGTTACATATGTGTATGGGTTCATGTGTATTTTAAACAAAACATGTGTATGAGTTTGTATATTATATATAATAGTCTATAGACATCATGTATAGAATGAAAACTCTGAAAGGAGAAATTGTGTTTTGTCTTTCAACTATTCCAGTGCCTGGAATATAGTATTGTTGTTCAGTCATTTTTTAGTCATATCTGATACTTTGGGACCCCACCTGCAGTCTTCTTGGCAGAGATACTGGAGTGGTTTATCATTTCCTTCTCCAGTTCATTTTACAGATGAGCAAACTGAGGCAAACAGGGCTAAATGACTTGCCCAGGGTCACATAGCTAGTGTCTGAGGCTAGATTTGAACTCAGGGACATGAGTCATCTTCCTGACTCTAGCTGGGCCCAGCATTTCTATCCATTGTCCCTAACACATAGCAGATACATAATGTCTGTTGGCTAAATGCTTGTTGCTTTATGGTAGCTACTTTCAGAGAGTGACTGACTAGTAGAGAGATGGGATGCAAAAGTAATTATAATTCACAATAGAATCTGATAAGAGGTGCAGTATGAGGATTGGAGTAGGCTAGGGGTTTAAATTTTTCACAACTGGGAAAATCAGGAAAGACTTCCTATGGGGTGAGTTATATTTTATATTTAAAGGATGGGTAGAAATTTAACACTTTGCTGGAAGACAGCCCATAAGATAACTGAAGGCAGTCAAGTGGAATAGTCAGAAGAATGCTAGGTCTGGAATCAGGAACCCTGAATTTAAATCCAGCCTTAAACACTTCCTAGCTATGTGATCTTAGGCAAGTCACATAATTTCCACTTGCCTGTTTTCTCCACTGTAAAATGGAGATAAGAGCACCTATCTCCCCAGCTTGTTGTGAAGATCAAATGAGATCATATTTGCATTTAGCATTGTGCCTGACAAAATAATATATGTGTGTGTTATGTATTCATAATTTATTCATAGGTACTTAATACATGCTTATTTCATTCCATTCTTGCTTTAGTAAGCCAAAACCAATTTTTATAGTCAAAAAACAAAAGTCACAGTAAGATCTTATATTCTCTAAATTAGTGGTGTCAAATTCAAATGGCATGGGACCGCTAAACTACAAAGAAGGATCCCTGGCAACATATTGATTTAGGAAAACACTATCTATACTATTTTGTATTTTATGTATTTTAGTAAATATTTCCCAATTACATTTTAATCTGATTTGGATAGCACTTGGGTTGTAATTCAACCGAAGGGTCTAGCGTTTGTCATCTCTTCTCTAAATTAATTGTGTTTGGTAATGGTGAAGATATGGTTTACTGGGTTGTAATTGTTTGTCCTTTTTTGAAGAGGACCAGTGATGTCTTGGCTTGCTCATGAATTGGATTTAAGTGGCACAGAGATGCATAAAACTGTCAGCCTCACTCTATCTTCCAGTGTCATGCAAGTCAGTGGCAATACAAAAGCCAGGACAACTGGTGATGACTTGGGATACAGTAGATGATCTTGGCATCTTCCATGTCCGACTAAACTCCAAGTATTCCACAGCATCTGCTTTAGCTGCCTTCCTGGCTACTGGAAGAAATCACTGTTATCTTCCCCTTCTGCTGGGGGAAGTCTTCATATGCTTCAGGTAGACATCTCCCAACTCACCGACAGGTCAGTTATTGCCAATATCCTCATCAAGGATGTCCTCCTTAAAGTTCGTCCTCCAAAAACACTTCACTCATGAATATTCTAAAATCAGGCAAGACTTCTTGAGTGGTTTGATATAACTTTGTCTCGTGACCTGATTTTATTACAACTGTGGCATGAAATATGGAGACTTGTTTACCAATATCACAGTGGAGACTGCAGAATCCAAGTTGAAGAGGACTCTCTTATTGATGGTGAGGTCCTCCACAGATGTCACTGTAAATGTCATTATACTGATTGTATCAAGCCCTTAGCAGAGAATTCTAAGTGAGATTCATAATCATTCAAAAAAATTTGGTCTAACTACCCCACAAAAAAAGTAAAAGTGGATGATGAATGCTTGTATTGACCAAGTTTGATATACAGTTGGATGGACAATCAATAGAGGTTTATCTATAACCATAAATAATTAAATAGATGATTGAATAAATATATAAATAAGTAAATAGGTGATCGAATAGATATATAAATAAGTAAATGGATGAATGAATAAACAAATATATAAATGAATAAGTAATGAATACATAATATACACAGTCTCTGAACAGATCCTGCAGGTGGATAATGAGCTGGAACCACAACTGAATGGTCTACAAGAAAGCACTAGATTGCCTTTGGGAAATCGCCAAGTTCTTTTGCTTCTCCCTGGAACAAAAGTCCATTGTTTCATTGCAAATATTCTTCCAGTGATGTTATGTAGCAGCAAATAATGAAATAAGAGTTTCCAAAGAATTAAAGTTGACAATTGACTAAAGGAAACGAAGAGGTACATGCTAGGTATGAATAGGCTATAAAACATTACAATTAAGGAATTACACACTATTCTAGAAGTCAATGTAAAGAATGTCATTAAAGAAATAAATGATCAAGAAAAAAGTAAAATGGCCTGGTCATGCAATGTGAAAAAGGGGAAACTGATAGAAAGCTCTTGTGCTCATTAACATTCTCATAATGTCAAAATAACTTGAGGAAGGTCCTCCGCATACTTGACAGAAAACTAATGGGGGGAAAGCAGACAAAGAAAGAGGAAAATGACTTATATGTACAAAAATATTTATAGCAGCAACTTTTTTTAGTAGCAAACAACTGGGAATTCAGAGGTTATCCATCAACAACTAAAAAATTATGGTATATATGAATGAAATGGAATACTACTGTGCAATAAGAAATGATGAAAGTGATAGTTTCAGATAAAGCTGGGAAGACTTATATAGAGTGGATGGAGCAGAACCAGGAGAAAAAATTATACAAAAACAACAACTTCAAAAAAAAAAAAAGCAAACAACTTCAAAAACTATAAGAACTTAGAAGAATGCTATCATCACCAATCATTCCAGAGGAATGATGATGAAGCATATTATCTACTTCCTGACAAAGGTGATGGACTCAGGGTGCAGAATGACATATACATTTTATTTTATTTTCAGTGTTGGGGTGGGTGTGATGGAGAGGGATATAAATTCTTATTAATTGAAAATATGTATTTTTAAAAAAATAAAAACTTTATATGAGAATACCTGAATAAGAATCATACAGTTCTATTATATGTGTGATATGTGTCTTCTATCATGACATGAACAATATGAAAGTATGGGTATAACTTCTGTCAGTTTGCCTCAGGGAATGAGAGGAAAGGTAGAGAGGAAGAAAATCTGAATTAAAAATGTAAAAAAAAAACAATTGTCAACAACTTGTTTCCACATGTAACAGAAAAACAAAAACAAAAAAAGAATCACAGGATGAGCAGTCTTGAAATCTGCACTGTTGGAAGAGGAACCCACACTAATGAGATCACAGATGCATTGAGGTACTAAAGCAATTTGATGGGGGAAGAGGAGGGCTAAACCCAAAGAACAGTGCAGCCACAGGGTTAGAGGTGGGAAAGTAATAATAATGCCCTACATGTGTATAGCACTTTATAGGTTTACAAAGCTTTTTCATAGCAATTCTCCCACTATATCTCTGTGAGGTAAGCAGAGGTAAGATCATTAATTATCCCCATGTTACTGAAGAGAAGACTGTCTCTAAGAGAAGAAATTGGTTGTCTAAAAATACTTCCTCTTTGTTGTCTGACATTCTCAATAATCAGAAAGAATCAAACCAATGATTATGTTTTAATACTCTTGGAAATTATCTGATTCCCTCTATATTTGTTGTTGATTCTTATCCAATTTCCCCCCCCCTTGGAAAAAGTCTAAAAGCAGAGGACCTGATTCAAATCCACTTTCTGCTATATATTTCCTGTGTGACTCTAGGGAAGTCATTTCCCTTTTCTGGGTATTGTAATAAGAAAAGGAAGATTGCAAAAGGAATTTCTTCCTTTTCTTATTACAGTATCACCTTCCTCATCTGTAAAGTGATGGGGCTGAATTGTCTGATCACTAAAAAAAAAAAAAGTCAATATGCTAGACATTAACTCCATGTTCCCTTTTCAGTGACTGAGGTAATATGTCTTTTGACCCATACTCCAAACTCCCACTTAGATAATAAACATGTTGGTTCCCCAGAGGGTGGATACTCTGCTTTCAGGTTTTAGAGGTAACTCTGAAGGGCTGAGGTTTGTAGATCAGTTCTTCCTGAGCCCTTGTCTAGTATTTTTCCTCACTGTACTCTATTATTCTCTTATTATTCTCAACTTTGCTATGAATTTATTTAGTTTCTCAATTATCAACAAACTGGTAAAACTCTAAAAAACTATTAGAAAAAGATTTACTAAAAAAGGCATAGCAAGAACAGTAGTTACAAAACAATCCCTCCAAACTGGGGTACACCCTCCCTTTGTATACATAAGGTCTCTGGTAAAAGATTGAAAAAGCTAAAAATAAAAAATTGCATTGAGCAAACTAAAAATAAAATCATAGTGAGGCATGTGAGTAGAGAATACATATGGCCAAGGGCTAACACTTGACTACTAGTCCCAGAAGTCTTTTTCTTCTTTCATGGACTCCTCAGGTAGGTCTCTGCTGGGCCCAATTGATCTGCGCTTTTCTAGAGACCACAGACAACAATTTTCTTTTTTGCAAAGGGTCAAGATCCCTAAGGCTGCTGATGTCCTCAGGAAACTGTCTTTTGACTTCTGTCTTCAGATACTTCCTCTGTTGTTGGCTACTGTCATTCTGGTGGAACCTGTAGTCCACTCTCCAGTGAGGTGTCCATAAAGCCTCTGATGGGCCTGAGATGCTCTCATGGACAATCATCTCTCAGGATATTCTTCCACCTAAAATCCAGAAAGAATAAGGTGAAAAGAAACTGAAGTGGTATGTACTTATAGACAGCAGCCAGCTTCTAGGCAGAAAGAAGCTCACAGAAATACTTGCTCATCATTAAAGGGGAAAAGAAAAGAGAGAGAGAGAGAGAGAGAGAGAGAGAGAAATAGACTAAATAAGAGTTGACAACAGATGGCTAATACTCCTTTTGTATGCACATTCGGTTCAAGCTAAGTGGCTAACAAGTCATCCATCTTACAGTTTCTTCAGCTAACCAGAAGATTCTTTTTCACAATAAGTCAAACTTCCAGTCACTCATGGCCAGAAGTTGATGAGGTCATTAAGCCTCTGGGTGTTGGATTCAAACCAGGCAAAAAATTTTGGTGTATGCTCTGTAAAACCCACCATGTAGAGTAAATCCAAGTAAAGTCCAAGGAATAGGGACCCTTATTGGCTAGTCCCCCCATTACAGTCAAAAACCCTGCGTTTTCTTTCTAATACTTTTCCTTATACTTTCTTATTCTCTTCCTACCTTTACTACGAGTTGTTTGGCTTCAAATATTTTGGAAAATGGGAACAAAAGAGGGGAAAGAAAGAGATTTCTGGGTATCTGCATATATCTGAATAGAATGTTTGCAATATGTCAGCTGCTTCACCAGGGCAAATACCTAAGTTTGTCCTAAAAATGTGAAAGTTCTAAGGCTCCAGTTAATTCGCATGTCTCTTTTTAAGGGAAATCAAGGAGAGAACTGAGTTTGTGCTGATTTTGATCTAGATGGCAAAGTAGGCAGTTCTATTTCCAGAAGTGCTAAGGAATTGTAGTTTAAATGTCTGCATGTTGAACTGAGAAAGGTCAGGAGACCATGGCATACAATCTTCCAACTGCCTGACTTGACAGGTGCCATAGTTCTTCCTTATAGTTAGCTGAAATATGACTCCCTATAACTTATTGACTATCAGAGCAAGGGACCTAAGATGTCATCTAATCCAATGTTTAGTATAGAAAAGACAATTTAGCCCCAGAAAAGGGAAAAGATTTCCTAATCTCCATTCCTGAGGATGTCCAGCCCTCTTCTCCTATTCTCTTCCTTGCACTGAACTTTGATTTAGAAATAAACCAGGACCACTTGGGCCCTAATCGTGGCTAACTTCCATTCTTTAAGCCTTCAGTTTAAAAACTGCAACCCACCTGTCTTGTTGATTGATCAGTAAGTACACAGGACCATTTTGTTCCTACCTCTCCTTAGTATTTTCCATTTTTCTTCTGTGTATGTATTTTCCTTTTCCATGAGATTATAAACTCCTTGAGGACAGAAACTATGTCTTATTTCAACATTCAACCCACTGGTCTTAGTTCATTCCCCTAGAGCTACTAAATTCTCTGGGTCCAAGTTTCCTCATAGATCAAAATGAAAGGTTTGAATTAGATATCTGAATGAAAGAATGAATGAATGAATGAATGAATGAATGAATGAATGGCAAAGTATTTATTAGATAATCTCTAAGGTTTCCTTCTAGGACCAGATCTAATGATCTTATTGAATGCGGCTTATCAATTTCCCTCCTAAAACATGGTACCCAGAACCAGATACCACACTCAAGTAATAAATAGATTCAACAAGGATTTGGATCAATTCATACATGATCAATTCATAATGAATTAGTTAAGGAAGCTTGCAACATTTAGAACACAACTCTTACATGCCCAGGTCATACAAAGAATCTAAAAGGCTAACCTCAAATGATATCTCTTTGGTCTTATGGAAAAACGTGTTGGGCCAGCAAATGGCATAGTAAGTACTGAACTTAGAATCAGGAAGTCCTGAATTCCAAATCTGCCTCAGAAAATGTTTAGTTATAGGGCCCTGAGCAAATCACTTAACCTTTCTCAGCCTCAGTTTCTTCTTCTGCAAAATAGTGATAATAATAGTATTAATTTCACAGCCTTGTTTTAAGAATTAAATTAGATAATCCATGTAAAGTATTTGGCAAAATATAAGGGTTGCTATTATTATCATTGTGATTACCTCTATTTGTGAGTGATTGAGTGTAGAAACGACAGTACTAATTAGAAAGGAAAAAGGCATTTTGCCCAGCTCATCCTAATTCTTTGGCTGTATCTCCCTGACCTTGGCCTGCTCACCTATTAGTTGCTTTTGTAATCTTAGACCGAGAAAGGAAGGAAAGTATTCCTTTAAAGATTATGTTAGCTGTGGGTTAGAGATAGGTGCCTTGGGTCCAAAAGAAATATTTAAATGGAAAAATTATTCATTTAATTCTTTAATGCTTAAAAAATTAAAGTTGTTTTTTAAAAAGCCATTCAATCAAGCATGTTTTGTAATCATAAAATTCCCAACAGGGTAAATTTCAATGCATTTCCTCTCTGCTTCATAAACCTGCTGCTGGTAAATTTGTCTCAAAGATAGGGTGCATTAATACCGCTTCATGATATTAAACTACAGAATCCATTTCCTACAAAATGCCAGTTTCATTTTCCTCCGCTCTTGCTCGGCACCTTGAAACCCCCAATTACACATCAGGACACCAAAAAATGAATTCTGCCTGTCTTCCCTCATTAGCCCCCTTCCAGAAGCTATTCCCCAGTGTATTCACTTTGCCCATTACAGTATCAGTCATTACTGACACCAAGCTCTGGACAACAGACTCAATGGACTTCTACGGTTCCATAATGAAAAAGGTCACATTTTGATGAAGACCATTTGTCTGGTGATATGCTAAGTGACCCCCTGCTCTGGGGACCCCTTGGGGCCCTGAGGCCAAAAAGACTGAGCTATCCACCCAGCATTTCTAGGCTATCCCACTCAAGAGGCAGACTTCTATCCACAGACCAACTGGTATAACACATGGACATATGGAGAGCTATCTGGATAAGTTAGGAACTGCTCATGTTTTGATTAGTTTGGGAAATATTTCTAGCAGAAAGGGTTGATGTCCTTCCAAGTCTAAGGTTTGGAGTCCAGAAAATAGTCACAGTGTATGGTGAGCATTTTATCTAATTTGGACTGAGGAGATACAGTCATAGATTGTGAAAGCTGGAAGGAACCTCAGAGATCATTTAATACAACCTCTTAGAGAGATAGAGCAAAAAAGAAAGGGGATGTGGGGATAGGGAAATTAAAAGGGGAATAAAGAGATAAAGGAAAGGAAAGGGAAGCTGAGGCAGAATCAAATGGAAGCCAGATCTCAAAGACTCACATGCTGGCAGGGGGTTCTGAGAGATCACTTTACTCAACTCCCTTTATTTTCCAGAGAATAAAATTGAGGTTTAAAAAAGTGAAGTCACTGGCCCACAGATATTAATAAGCAAAAACAAGATGTAAAATAGGATACAATTATAATAAAATTAAAATATTTGCTGATTCTAAATCCAGATCTGACTTATTCTATGAACTAACTAAATCTGAGGACTGCTCATACCTGGGAAGTACCTCTCGCTCCCAAAACCCTGCTCTCCCCAGTCTGGTCAGATGACCACAAAATCTGGTCAGCCATTTGACCGGGTCCATCTGACTGGAAAGCCAGAGGAAAGCAGCCCAGGACTTGGCAGGACATCAGGGCCATCCCAAATAAAGGCCCATTTGAATGGAATTCCCTGTAATGAATATTGCCCCCAAATAATTGATAAAGAGTTACTTACTATAGCAGTGGTCCTCATCCTGAGCAAACCCTAAGAGAACAGCAAAACTCCAGTTCTATAGAATACCCCCTTAACAGAAAGGCTACCTCAATGGAATACCATCGTAACAGAAATACTGGCTGCCTGAATGGTGACTTAGCAGGAATCCTAGCCTTGTTGGAGACTATCTAAATGGAAACACAGACTCTAAATGATTATACCATTGACAGATTGTCAGCCCTATGGAACACTATCCTAACAGGAATCCTAGCTTTATGGAATACCATCTTAACAAATTCACCACAATTTTTGGGGAAGATCATTGGAGGAATCCCATTTATATGGAAAGTTGTCTTTATAGAAATACCAACTCTGTGGAATAGCATCTTACTAGGAATCGCTTCTCAAACAAATCCCATCTTGCCTCAAATGCCAAATCTATGGAATACCATCCCAGAAGAAATGCAGGCTCTATGGGAAAATGTTACAACAGAAATTCCAGCTATATGTCAAACCATGCTAAAAGGAACTTCGATTTTAGGGCGTACCCTCTTCTCAGGTATACCAGCTATGTGGAACGACGTCCTATCAGGAATATCAACTCTGTACAGTGACATTGCAATGAAAGTGTCCAATCCTTAGAATACATGCTAACTTGAATTCAGTTCTGTGGATGGCTACCATTTCCACATTAATGGGAACTCCAACTCTGAGGAAGAGCATATGAATTGAGATTCTGCTTTAAGGAATAAGGGTGCCTATGATAATCCACAGTTGCAACTTAGCCTGAAGCCCAGAAATTGTCAGCCATTAAAGCAGCCTTTAAGCCTAGAAATGTCCTTTGTGTTCTTGTCTACCTTGCCTTCCAAATATCTCTTTTCCACCAGTGTTCCTGTTCTCCTCTACCTCACAGAAACTCTTGGTATAGGAATTCAACTCTAAGATCCTCAGCAACTAGAAAACAAGGTACTCCTAAGATAGACTTCCTACACTGCCTCATTACCAAACCTCTATGTCATTGAGGCTCAGTTTCCCCATCTAAAAAATGAAAGGGTTGATTGAGATTCTCTCCAAAGTCCCTTAAATGGCCTACTAATGTCAGTGTCTGCAGGAAGACATTGAATATTAACCCAACCATAGAATGGTATCTGTCATAAACAGGTTCCTTCATGACTAAGGAGGGATAGAAAAAAACAACAGGGTTGGCTAAGGGAATAGCCTGACATGGTTCTAAGATCAATGGATAGAGTAGGTATTATTGGAGCTAAAAGGGTATATCTTAGCTCTTTGAGTTCTCTTCCCACACTCACTGTTGGCAGTCAAATCCCTGACTGTCAGTCAGACCAAAGAGAGAGTTAATTACTGGAGCACTTCTGTGGATATCATTCACTCATTGGGTTAGGGTATCAACCACTGAAATTTTTAATTATTTTCTGATTTTAATTAAATTATTTTAATATGAGAGGTAAAGAGTTAAAGAAAGAAGGCATTAAACATATCCCATTGTGCTTACTTGATAAGAAACTGTGAAACATTTAAGAAAATATACTACCACCAAATGTCAAATGGGAAACCCAAGACTCAGGGAGGGAATATGATTTGCCCATAGTCATATAGGTATCAATGCTACAGTGGGGATTTAACTCCCAGTATGCCAATACTGAGCCCAGAATTTATATGAGGCTGATGATACTTTAGTGGGGGGAGAGGTCTTCCTGAGACTCTTAGATTGTACCATATCAGCAGCTAACAGCTATTCTCACTAACTCATCAGGCCATCCCTGCTAGACACATTAGTCATGGCTAAAGATCTTAATTAGGCCAAGACTATGAACCTCATATATGCCAGGGAGCTTCAGTCTATTTCTTTTTTTTTTTAACCCTTACCTTTCATCTTAGAATAACTACTGTGTATTGGTTCTAACACAGAAGAGTGGTAAGAGCTAGGCATTGAGGGGTAAGAGACTTGCCCAAGGTCACACAGCCAGGAACTAACTGTCTGAGGCCAGATTTAAACCCAGGACCTTCCCCATCTCTGGTCCTGGCTCTCAAACCACTGAGTCACCCAGCTGCCCCCAGCTTCAATCTATTTCATGGCTATAGCTATCAACTGATCACTCCCTTAAGCCAGGCATCTTGCATCACTGTAAGCCTTTGTTTAAAAAGGGCATGGGGTAAAAGATGATTCTTTCAAACTCATCCTCACCACTGGAGACACAACTCAACATGAATGTCCTATTGAGGTACCAGGAACACTAAGGGCAGGCCTATTTGACTTTGCTCTTCAAAGCAATTTTGACTTTGATTAACCAGAACTTCCCTTCTGCCTTGGCAATTCCACCAATCTGATTTCTTTTCAAGTCCCATGGATTTATTTTTTATGATTGCTGTTGACTGTAAATCATCCCTGCTGATGTCGACAATAAAACAATAAGTTTTAAAAAGTGATAAGACCATCTCATTCCTAGAGCCCTAATGAAATAAATCAGGCATAGTGATTGGGGTCACACGGTGGGGTCTGCAATTGTTTTTCTTCCTTCTTGGTAAAATTAACTAATCAAAGGGATGTTGACAAGGCCCCTCTAGCTTTTCTGATTAGAGACTGTGTATTTTAATTCCCAATTATGTCTATTTGAAGGAGAAAAAAAAGCTCATGTGAGTTGAGACGTACTACTTACTCTGATAAGAATCATGGGATGGATATAATCTTTGTTTATCAAAAGCAATTCCAACAGATACCAAAGTTCAAAGGCTTCAGGTATGAGTCCAATAATAGGCTATATGCCTATTGAGTTTAGAAAGGTTCATCACAAGGTTGGTCCTATAGCAATGAGTTTGAGTGATCATGGCAACTCTTCAATACTAAGCCACAGAAGAATTACAATCTGCATCAGTGAAGGGAATACTCACACCCACAAAGTCACAGTTACTTTGAAGTCTTGAAAGATTATATATTATTAATGATATTGATTACTTTCTCTTCTGAGAGTTTTGTTCTTCGACCCTGATAATTCATTTACAATGGGCTAGTCTTTTTTCTGTCTTCCTCCCCTAGAGGAAAGAGCACTAGACTTGGAGTCAAGAGAACTCTGGATTCAAATGCTCCTTCCAACATTTCATAATTTTCTATGTTCAAATCACATAACTTCTATGAGCTTCACTTTTATCATCTGTAAAACAGAGTTGTTATGAGGTTCAAACAAGATATTTAAGGTATTTTGCCAACTTTAAAGTGATATAGAAAAGTCAGTTGCTAATTCTACAATAGTATTGATTATTATCATTATTATCCATTTAAGAAAGAGGTTTGCCTTTGAGTTCTCACTTCTAAATTAGTTTCTTATACATCCTTCCTTGGATTTCCTTTTCTCTATCCACATCCCAACCTGTATACTGCTTATATAAAAATTTCTTTTTCTATTATGAAATATCACAAAACTGCAAATGATTCTCTATGGCCCACTGTAATATAGAGCTGTGGAACTTAATTGACAAAGAGATCTGGTCTCACTCTCATTTTAGAGAGAAGAAATTAATATAAACTCCTCAGACTGTGATTTAAGGCCCTCCAACAATAAGCCTCACTCTGGCTTTCTTTTATCATTCCCCTGTTGGCCCCCATATTCTAATCAGACCAATCTCTTCATTATCCTTCCTCTATTTGACTTGCTGACTATGATGTAGTAGAAAGAGCCCTGGATGGAAAATCTTGAGTTTAACCCTGAATCTTATATTTCCAGCATGTAGGACTTATGTAAGACATTTTAACTTGGTTTCCTCCTTGTCAAATGAAGAGGTTGGTCTAAATAATAGCTAAGGTCCCCTTCCATCTTTAAATCCTATGATCCATTCCTGTCTCTTTGCTTTCCCCTACCTAAAATTCCTCACCACCAATCTATTTCTATCACTTACTTCCAGAGCTAACCCTAAATTCATTTCAAGGCAGACTCCTTTGACTAATCTCATTCCACATTCATGCCTCTTGTATTCCATTTCATAGCCATAATGGCAATTTACAATCCTTGAACATATATAGCCCTTGTGTTAGAAGTTTCCTTCTCATACTAAGGCCCCACAACAACTTGAAGGAGTGGGCACATTATTCTCTAGCTTGTCTGTAATGAAAGTCAGAGGGGATTTGATCTGGACAACTTGATGAATTGATTTACTCTCAGCCCAATTAATAAAATCACAGAAGATTAGAGGAAGATTACAGAGATAACAAGGTGTTAATTATCAAACAGAAATGCAAATACTTGACTACACTCTGTTATCCCATTATAAGATATGAAGAAATTCTCTTTTATGGAATTGGAAAGCACCTAGTTATTAGTTGGCAAAAGATAGGCCATATCTTTTTTGGCCTTTAAAAGGCAGGGCATTCTTTCTAGGCATGCATAGTCAAAACATCTCTAAGGAGTGTAGCCTCTGAACACAGAAAAGAGAACTAGTTATAGAGGAAGAACTCAGCTTTAGAGGGAAAATCATTCTTTGTGCCTCTATAAGATTTTCTCTCTCCTCTATGGTTACTTGGTAAACTATTTGGTTAATAGGACTCTCCAAAATGAGTAGGAAACATGTCAGTCAAAAGTCAAAGCAGGAAGCTGTTCCAAGGAGTATGGCCTTTGTTAACTGAAAAGAGTCAGCTGTGGGAGTCAGGAAGCAAGCTGAAATGAGAAACAGGCCAGGCAAGACCAGCTGAGCTATCTGAACATCAGAATCACTATACCTGCCCTGGAGGATGCAGCATAAGACACCATGAGAACAGAAGGGACATCAAGTCCTTCCAGTGCCAGTGACATGAGTTGTTTTGACTATATATATATATATATATATGTATATATATATATATATATATATATATCCCCCAACTTATGTGCCTCTCAAGCAGCAGACTTTATATATGTCCCTAGTCTTCTCACTGATATTGTAGAAGAACGAACCCTAAATTTAGATGGAGGAATGTTGGTAACTATTCTTAATGATGCTATCCCATTAAATGTCTTTGACTATTCAAGGTAAGCACACTGGTGGGGACTCATGAACCAGGACCAAAATGCTTCCAAGTTGCCCTGGCATCTACTCCATCTTCTATCTTCACTACAACCCAGCAAATGAGGGCCCCAACCCTATCCACCCTTGAAATTTGGAATTGGAAGCCTCCACAAGTTTGTAGAGTCAGCACTTGGTCCACCCTCCATCCTCACATAAGTGACATGAAAGCCAACTGAGAAAACAGTATCTATTGCCTTCCATCGCCACAAGGAGCCCAGGGAGATAAGGAAAGGAGACACCACTAATAATGCTACAAACTCTACTTCCAGTCCTACTATAGGGTTGTGATTGAGTGGGCTGGTGTAACAAAGTGGCCCCATGCTACCTGAGACTAGAGGACTTCATCATCACATGTCTTCTTTCCCAACCTCAGCATCAGTCTCTCTCAAGGACTGTCATAGAATCATACAGAAGGAAATGGTTATCCCAAACATGTCTTTCCTTGAATGAGCAACTCCCTTTTCCACATAACATTCTCAATTCTAATTAACCTTGGCCTTCCTATCTTTTTCTCTAATCAAATGATACTGCCTCTGTCCTTGGCTAACAAACTTTCAACTCCTGCTGCCTTAATTCCTGAGGGGAGTTATAGTCTAACTGGACTCCTCACCATTCCTTAACCCTTTAACATCCTCTTTATTCTCTATTCCCTATCTTTCCCTTCCACAGTGTCCTCTGTTGCTAACAAATTCCCGATCATCATGGATCTCTTCTTCCAATATTCTTTCCATCTTCTTGTGCTCAGGAAAAATTAGCTTTCTCCAAAAGTCACCTTAGTCCTGCCTTCCTTTTCTAGAGCCAGCTGTTTATTTTTTCATGGAAACAATGGGTCATAAAGATCCATACTCCTAGTTTCTTACTGCCAATTTTAGACCCTCTCCTTCTGCTACTGTTTCTCAACAACTACTCTTCCTTTGAGGGTCAACTCAATCCATTGACACAACCCTTTCCAAATCCTTCTTGCTACCATTTACTTAATCCCAAGTCACTCTTCCTCAAAAATCTTTTTTACTATAGAGTTAATTCATCAGCACACATAAAAATTTTAGTACATAAAGAACAAAAAAGATGATTGTATGTGACACAGTGAACATCTCTCTTTCCTTTCTCTGAAAGAATTCAATATCTGGCTCATAATATTCCTCTCCACAAATTCCTACACTTGTACTTCAATATTTATTTGATGGGCCCTCATGCATACTGCCTCTCAATTTATCACCCTTTAGGAGTTTGGACCCACAGAGTACCTATAATCTAGAGTAGGAGTCTGCCTAATGGAGCCAGCCTTCAACCTTTGAGTGCTAAGTTAGGGAGTGATCTTCAGGGGGGTACTTTATGGCTATCTTTCCCCATAATTTTAGGAATAGGACCAAATGGGAATATCAGCATCTGACTCTTGCCAAAATTTATCAGTCTTTTCAGTGCTTATGACCTCTATCCCTTGCCCACTCTGAAAGTTAAAGCCATCTATTGTGACCTCCCTTGCCTCCCTAGCCCAAAGTTCCAAATATTTCTCTATTTTCACTAGTCCTTTCCTACTTTGCTCCCATCTCTAAGGATAGTGAAGTCCTTCTCTTTAGCAAAATTAACTCCATCTACTTTTCCCCTTTATCCAGAGGCATTCAAGTAAATGTCTAACAATCTACTCTTTAAGGAGCAGGGAGGAATGCCCACAACACACTTTTAAGTTTAATCTATATTATTAATATTTTCTCCATCACTTTCTTAAATCTAAATAATCTCTAGACAATCAACAAAACAATAAAGCAAACCCTAATTTGTAACACTTGTCAATTTCAGAGTATAAATGCTCACACTAAAAATTTAATAATTGGTTCTCTAAGGTTCTAGCTAGTTACAGAACACCCCTGCCTTGATTCCACCCTCTGACATCTCTTCTGAGAACTAGCCCCACTGATATCCTCTCCCTTTCTCTCATCTTTATTCTCTCTCCATCTACTGGTTCTTTCTCTGCTGCCTACCAACATGTTCAGGTCTTTCCTATGGTGAAAAAATTTTTGCCTGACACTTCTGTCCCTTCAAGCTATTATCCAATAATTCTCCTCCCCTTAGGCTATAAAATTTCTAGAGTTTTCTACACTCACTATCTTCACTTTCTTACTACCTATTCTTTTCACAAGTCCTTGTTTCAAAGGCCACCCCTCTAGTGAAACTGCTCTCAAAGATTTACCAATGATTTCCAGTCCCACTGCACTATGAGCTGTTCCCAGAAATCTACTTAATATTTCCCATCTGTGTGCCTTTGTACAAGCATTTTTCACATACTTGAAATAAACTCCTTCTTCATTTCCTACCTCTCTGATTCATTGTCCTCCTTCAAATCTCAGCTCAGGTGCCACTTCCTCCCTTAAATCACTGTTGATCCCTGTAGTTGTAAGAATTCTTCCCCACTCAATTCACCTCGTATTTATTGTGTGAAGAGTGCCTGGAACATAGAAAGTATTTAACAAATATCTTTTCATTCACTTTTTCCCCACACATACTATGTTCCTCTTACCCAGGAAAAAAAGTAATTTCTTTAAGGGCAGAAACCTTTTCAATTTTTACTTTGTATCCCCAGAAACTAACATAATGCCAATGCCTTGAACAAAGGAGGCACATAGTAAATGCTCATTAGACTGAATTCAATTATGACTCCAAGACCAGTGTTATTTCTGCTACAATGTTCTGCTTGCCCAGGTCCAAAGAATACCAAATGGAGGAATCATTGCTTTCACAGCAAACAGAACTGTATTGTCAGCCCCTTCTACATCAATGTAAAGTTATCAAGGCAGAAAGGGCTTGGCCCAATCGGACAAGGCTACTCTGGATCTTCCAAGCACCTAAAGAAATGCCTAATTCCCATTCCCTAAAATGTGAAGAATCTAATTGCCTATTTTTAAAAAATACCTTGAGTCCCATAACTAATCCTGAATCAATTACAAGTCTCCTATTGATTCAGTGCTAGATAATATCTTACCAAACTAGTGAATAACTATTCTATTTACTTCCTGAGCAAACGGGGCTGTTCCTGGACCTTTTAGCTATAAGAGCAGAAATAAAAAACAGTGGAAGGTAGTATGGTATAGTCAAAAGAGCACTGGACTAGGAGTCAAGAGATTTAGGTCCAGATTCTAATTCTGACACTAATCGCATAGGTTTAGCAAGTCATGTTCTATCTCCAGGCTTCTACTTCCTTAAAATAAGGGCTTTGGTCTAGGTGAACTCAAATGATCTCCCAACATTGTCAGTCAAAGCTGTCCTTAATGCCAAGTAAATTCTCATCCTTTGAATTTAGGATTCAGGGAGGCGCCTTGAAGGGAGAAGGAAGAGACCTCATCATTTTGTGCTAAAAAGGTCTGAGAGAATGGAAAGTTTAGCCATGAATTTGGAAGTCTCAGGTTCAAATCCAGCCTCTTTCACTTTCTAGCTATATGACCTAAGTTTCTTCTAAGTAAGTTGAACTAGATGATCTCCAAAGTCTATGAGTTTTAAAAACCCATGGTCCACAATAGATACAATCAGTCCAGGTATGATTTCCTCTCCTTTGATATACAACTCCGTCCAGCTGCCCTTGGTGTTAACTCTAATATGATTTCTCCTGAATAAAGGGGGGGGGGGGACAGAGAATTTATAGCATGCTTTGTCTTGGGTCCAAAAAACCCTAAAGACTACCCTGATCAATGCTTACTTTGCAAAGTTCATCAAACATCAAGTTGTTCTGACTTTGGGATGTACTTTTTCTCCAAAAGCCTCATACTCCTCATCCCACCACCCCCAAAACACTACCCCAGCACCACCAATTTCTCCTCCACACTCATTAACCGAGCTTATTATGGGACTTGCAGTATGAGGAAAATGAACCAAGAAGATGGTGTCCCATCTGTTTCTGGGACATTACGAAGAAGATGACCACCTTTGATTCCCTCACAAAGGACAGTCACAAGGACAAGTCTACAAAATGCAATTAGTGTAAGTTTAGAAACTTGTAGCATTTATAAGCAGCACATTTTGGGAAACAATCTGGAAGCTGTGAAGACAAAGACATACTGAGTAACTGGCAGGTGTGGATTTTCTTAGAAAGGGTTCAGCTGAGGCTAAACTGGTGCCAACCTTCCCCAACTGCTTGACTTCACGTGGAAGAGAAAGGAAGGGGTGGGTACTGTTGGTCACAATTATGACCCAAGTTACCAAGAGACTAATGATAAAAAGTTTTCTTTTTTAGAACATTTTTTTTTCCTTTGGGGAAAATTAAGATTCTGCAGTTCACTATCCTGAGCATCAACCTGCCAACTAGCTGAGGCTGTGCCACCAGTGGCCATTGCAGAGCAGTGGAGAACCATGGACAGGCGTAGGCATCTGGTTACCAGGTGGGAAGCCAGGTGTTAGAATGTTCACTTAGCCCTAGGAAAGGGCTCAGGTTAGGACCAATTGCCTTGAATCCTGAGGACATCAGAAGGACATGATCCACAGTATAGAGGCAAAGTCAGTGACTTTTTTTTTAACCCTTATCTTCTGCCTTAGAATTGATTCTCAGTATCAGTGTTAAGAAAGAGTAAATAAGGACCAGGCAATTGGGGTTAAGTGACTTGCTCAGGGTCACACATCTAAGGCATGTCTGTGGCCAAATTTTAACCCAGGTCCTCCCAACTCCAGGTTTGGAATTCTATCCACTATACTACCTAACTGCCCTGAAAGTCAGTAACTTCTTAAGGGGGTAACTCCAGGTAACACCCTAGATCCTTGGTTCAAGAAATCTGAGATCACAACCAAGAAGAGCCATGTTACTAGTTAATGAAGTTTGGCCATTGTGGTAGAGGGGGCAGGGTGAAAGTTGACAGTTTCACCAGCTCTGCCCAACATCTTTCAGACTTGGATTCTATGGTGATTTGCATGGACTCAGACAAATGACCTGGAATGTGAATAGATTTTAAAAGAAAGCTACTCACCACAATCCCACGGGCCCCTTTTATTCTGTTCCTTGGATGGTTAGCAAACACCATGTAGTCAGGGATATGATAGGAGCTAAAAGGAATTATCTCAATGTAACTCAGAAAGAAGTTGAAAACTCCCTTCCCTTAACAGGGATAGGAAAAAAGAACACACACACATACACACACACACACACACACACACACACACACACACACACACACACAGCAGCAGCAGCAGCAGCAGCAGCAGCAGCAGCTCACCAGAGACACCAGAAGAAAGTATGGAGAGAGAGTAGTTCAGCAAAGATGCAAGCAGAGAGTAGAACAGGGAAGCACAGTTAAGGCATCAGTGCACAACTAGATGATTTCTGTAGGGTCCACTAGTAGCTCTACAGGAAAGCAAACAGCAGCTCTGATAACACCCTAGGAACACATCCCTTAAGTCCAGTAATGAAAACTACTGGTTGCCTAATAAACAATATGGGGCATCTTGAACTAAGGCGCGAGAGAATTTTTGTTCTTTTATTCAAAATCCAATAGTCTATGTATAGATAGTCTATTCTATCTTCTTATTCTTCTACCTTACCACAACTATGGGAACCAACAGACCCAGGCTGATGCCAATGATAAGCATTTCATTTAGGCATGTCCTTAGGTCTTCATATCAGAGAGGCAAGTTTTCCATGACTACTCTTGAAAAATCCAAAAACTGAAGTTAATTTTCAGATCCAACCCACATCCCACTTAACATCAATCCTCATCAGTCTCGAGTTCTTTCCTCAGACTAGCCTGCTCTTCCTGAGGAACTAAAGAATCAGAAGAGCAAAATTTCTCTGGATCTCCACTTTGATGTTCTCTTGTAAGCTTCCACAAAAAAGGTATAAGTCGTGTAGGTATTCAGATATTGATTGCTCCCAAGCTCATTGTCTACAATTCTCTGTAAATTCCAATTACTTGGAACAAGCCAAAGCTGATCCTGATCAATGTAGAAACTCCAGAGATATTCACTAGGGCTCCAAAGTTGCCAACTTATTGACACTCACAATTTCCCTACGGATCTTTAAGCTCTCATTGGTTAAATGCAAATATGAGTAGTCATTTATTCCACCAAGGTCTAGCCCTGGCATACAGGTATAGAATGTGACTATCTTTCATAAAATGATTGATATGATTGTCCTTTGCTATCTATTGTCCATTATAGTAATGAACTCTACATCAGTAATTATCACTGTCAGTGTTGCACAGGGGACTATTAATCGGGTAAAAGAGACATAGGACTGATGCTAAGTGAAGTAAGTAGGACCAGGAGAAGAATGTGCAATTTAAAGTTAAAAAAAAAACAGCACTGAAATGCATTCTTATAATTGCGTTGAGCAATTGTGACTTCAGAGGACTGAGAGTAAAGATTCCTCTTTCAAAGGATAGGTGGTGAGCTATAAGTGCAAAAGGAGACATCTATTTCCAGGCAAGGCTAATATGCTGATCAACAGTATTTGTTTGTTATTTAACATTTTTCCTTCAGGGTTTCTTCCTCTGCTCCCACTCAAATTGATAGGTCAAGTCCCCAGAGGGTGGTGATTACTATTATCCCTCTCAGACTTCTAGGGGGCTAAGCTTTTCTAGTTCTATTGTTCATGAACCCCCTTCCAGTGTGTGCTCCATTGATTTTTAGCCCACAAGAGTAAATTAGTTTTTGGAAAGAGTATTTATTAAGATGATATAGCAAAAATAGTTGGGACAAGAACATTCTCCCCAAGTGTCTGGAGCATACTCTCATAATTACACACAGGGTTCAGGGGAAATTAGGTTAGAGCTTAGAGAGCATATGGGACAAAGGGATAACACACGGTTGCTGCTTACTCATGTAGTTTTCTGCCAAACCAAGGAACAATGCCCATTTAGAATCATAAAGCTACCTTTCCTCAGTGTTTCTAGTCTGTCCTCAAAATATTTCTCAGATCTCAATGTAGGTACTGCCATCAGCTACTGCTACTCCAGGGATACTACTACCAATGTCAAGAGGAAAACCAATTCTTTCAACCTTTCAAATTCCACAAGGTCATACTCTACTCATTATAAGGCAGGGAAGGGTGGAGGGGAAAAAAACTCAATTCTCTCTTCCTTCAAGTGCAATTGCCTTGCACTAGACTCACCTGTTGCTGGAATGTCCAATTCCAAACTGGATTGCTATACTTACATAGGTCCAAAGGTGTATGTGATATTTCAACCAATTCCAATTCATTTCCTGCCTGATGGCATCATCTAATTTCATCCAATAATGAAAATATTTCACTCCTCTCAAATTGACTAAGGGCCTGTTTGCAATTTATTTACACCTTTGATTAATTGGTTGATTAGGTGGAGAAATCTAGGCCTTCTGTATTTGTGGGGTTGGGTGGACTCCTAATCTCACTTTTATAAGGAAAGGTCTTATGGAAAAAGAAAAGTCACTAAGAAGTGACTGTAATGTAAAAGGAAAAATAAAGAACCTCAATAAAAGGGTTTTTTTTTAAGAAAACTATAAAAAAGTATGGAAAACATTTTGTCCACTATAAAATCCTATTGAAATGTAAGTTATTATATATGTTCAACAAAACAAGATAAAAAGAGAATACCTAGGAAGAGTTTGTAGAACAGGGATTACACTTCCACATGTCAGGGTGGCCTGAAGCCCCTAACTTCATCCTGGTGACAGTTAAGTTGAATTCAGCTTCTGCTAAACTAATACCTGCCTGATTTACCCCTTGAGGATACTCAGCACATGAATGACCATCTAATCTAGTAAAAGCTAACTGATCCTCTTGGGTTGGTATTGCTAGTGCTGTTTTTGCTTTGATCATTGGTCCCATGATCCTTTTTCTTCCCAAGAAGACTGGCTATGGCCATTATGTTCCATCCCAGGAGATTTGCTTCCAGTTCCTGTGTGAAATAAATAAAAATGTAACCCCTTACCCGTATATGTGCAATGAGTCAGGACACCAACAAATCAGGTGATTAAAGGGTCACTTGTGTACTTAGAGTCCTGACTTCCAAAAGAGGCTGGTGAAAGTCCTCACATGGCAGGTGATGCATCTGGAAGTCAGGACTTGGGAACCATACTGTCCAATTGGAAAGGCCCAGTATGACTGACATCATTAGCCTTATAAGAGAGGGGGGATCTGGGCAGCAGCATGCTCTCTTGGGCATGGGACTCTTCCTGAGCAAGAGCTAGAAGGAGAACTCTCTCCCTTCTCTGAAATGTTTAATGTTCCACTTGAACTTCAATTGGGAACTGGATCCTGGGAAGCATGGAAGAGGTTTTTCAGTTAAGGTGACCTAGTGATTATGATTTTCTCTCTCTCTGTCTCTCTCTCCCCCCAACTTTTACTAATAAATAATTATAATTTAATATACAGTCTACAAGAAAATTTTAATCATTACATTCCTATGGAAATTGAAGACATGTTCTAGAGCTAATCAGAACCAATTTTGCTTGTTTTCCCATATCTCTAAAAGGATCACAGATTTAAAGTTGGAAAGGAACTCTCATTTTATAAAGAGGAAACTTCGAAGCTTACCCAAGTACTAACAGACAGGGTTATGAAGTCTTTTGGCTCCAGATCTAACACACTTTCCATTGTATCATATTGCCTTCTCCTTCTGAACTCTATCATCTTCAATGGAGCTTCAGTTCTACAAGCTTAGGAAATAGTTCTTGCTATTTGTAGTACAACCATGTGGCACTTTGGCTAGACTGATACTATCTCCTCTGCAATTAATTGATTCTTTGATTACTGGCCTTTGAAATTGTCTTTTCTACTTCCTAGCTGTGTGACCCTGGTCCAGAAACTTAACTCCCATTGCCTAGCCCTTACTGATCTTTTGCCTTAAAACCAATACACAGTATTAATTCTAAGATGGAAAATAAAGGTTTAAAAAAAATGTAGTCCTTCCACATAAAACCTAAAGTCCTCTACCATTTGTTTTCAATATTGAAAGGTACTGAGGAACTGAACCAAGGATTCCTGGGTCCTCTATATTCCACCAGATTTTCCATCCAACTTCCACAAGCATTCCAACAACAGGAAGTGTTTGCTACCATTTTCAGGTTGTGTATACTATCAAAAGAAGGGTCCCTAAAGTTTTCTATTAGATGTCTCTACCCTTAATCCCTATAGAGGTAAGGCATCCAAAAATAGAAAAACAGTACTTTTTCACCCATGTGTTCCCTGAAAGCTACCCCAGATTTGAGGCATGTTGGAGCTCAGCATCTATTCTGAAGTATGGTTCATAAGCTCCCACCAAAGGGCTTCTTTTACACAACCAACCATAACATTGTGGGGGTGAAGAGGTGCACCCCTGGGGTTCAGGAAGGATACCTTTTGCAAGAATGCAAGACTCCAAAACTTAGCTTGAAAATAAATTTTAGAAATTTATTAATTTAGAGAGTAATGTTGAGAATGGCCAGGAGGATGGTACAGGTGGAACAGCAAGATGGAAGGCTGATCCCAAAACCCATCAATTCTGGGGATTTTATACTCTTGTAATAAAAGCTGTGTCATAGTATGGACATGACTCTAGAGTGGTAACCACTCAGGCATTTCATGGGGTGGGGTGGTCATCTGACTGGGGTCTGCCTGGAGACATAGGGAATGAACCTCATAAAAATTCCTTAGTTTTAGGGAACAGACAGATGTCTGAGATGTAGCCTGATAGAATCGAGGCATAGCCTGGAGGTGCATCTCTCTGTCCATCTTAAATCTAAAGGAGGATCAAAGGAGGACAATCATGTCAGGGTCCTATAGGGGCCACTGGATGTTTTGGGCTAAGAGTCACGAGGATGGAAGGGAGCAGAGGAATTGTCCTGATAATAGTTTGCCCGAGTTTCTGGGGTACAATGTCCATGTCAATAGGACATATGTTATTCGAAGCAAAAGATATTTAATTAAGCAGATCAAAATAAAAACCAAGAAAATTCTCTGACATATACAAAGAGGTACATTCTCTCACAGGTTAGCTGACCAGCAATGGGAGAAATACAGAAAACACACATGCCAGAGCACTAATACTTAAGAGGACAGTGTCCCAGGGGAACACACCACCACCTTCAATGCCACTGTTTGCTTCCCTAGAGTGTGGCTGATGTCCCTGGAGGTTTGACAGACTTCAATCTAGTTTCTCTACTGAGCTATGGTATCAATCACAGATGATCTGTCCTCTCTTCAGGCATTTCTGCTGAATTGCTTCCTACTACTTTTTGCTCTCATGTCTGCTAAGTTGCTTCAGCTATGTGACTTTTTCTATTCCGGTAAGATATGGGTTTTTGGCTTTTTTAGAACATAGCCTTGGGGCTCTCTCTCTCTCTTTTATTTAAAACCCAAAGCCACAGTGGAACCAGGCGACAAAAGTTGTAAAGCTGAGGTTAAATCTGTCTTTGTAACTGAACCCCTCTGCTGCTGCATGGAATTTCTGACTAAACTTTTATTTGTTATGGTCAAAAAAATTCTTTTTATTTCTATCACACTCCTAACCACTAGCCTTGGTGATTACAGTTCATCCCAGGAAGAAGGCTGAAAGGACCCAGCTAGGCTTTGATGGGGATATTTCTTTCAGCTCCCATCATGCTTCTGGTCACTAAATTCTAGCTCAAACCATCTGCACAAACCAAGATTTCTGAGCCAACAAAGCCTCAAGACTTCTCTGCTCTCATAATTAGAGAAATGCAAATCAAAATAACGCTGAGGTACCATCTCATACCTAGCAGATTGGCCAATATGACAGTAAAGGAAAATAATAAATGCTGGAGGGATTGTGGCAAAATCAGCACACTAATACATTGCTGGTAGAGTTGTGAATTAATCCAGCCATTCTGGAAGGCAATTTGGAATTATGAACATAGGACTTTAAAAGAATGAATACTCTTTGATGCAGCAATGCCACTGCTGAGTCTATACCCCAAAGAGATAAGGAAAAAGACTTATACAAAAATATTCATAGCTGCGCTCTTTGTGGTGGCAAAAAATTGGAAAATGAGGGGATGCCCTTTGTTTGGGGAATAGCTGAACAAATCGTGGTATATGTTGGTAATGGAATACTGTTGTGCTGCAAGGATTGATGATCTGAAGGATTTCTATATGAATTGGGAGGCCCTCAATGAACTAATGCAGAGTGGAATGAGCAGAACCAGAAGAACACTGTACATGAAAGTGAAACACTGTGGAAAAATCCAATGTAATAGACTTAGCTACTAGTAGCAATGCAACAAGGCAAAGCTATCCATATTAAGAGAAAGAACTATGGGAGTAGAAATGCAAAAACAAAATGACATCACTTATCACATGTATATATGCATATGTGATTTGGGGCTTAGGCTTTTAAAAATTTGCTCTATAGCAAAAATGAATGATATGTAAATAGGAATTAAGTGATAACATTTGTACAACTCAGTGGAATTGTTTGTTGTCTCTGGGAGGGGGGAAAGAAAATGAATCATGGAAACATGGACAATATTTTAATTAGTTAATTAACTATTAAATAATTTTTTAAAAGACTTCTCTGCTCCCCCTGAACAGGCCCCACATAGTGACACTGATCATTCCATCTTTTCAATTTACTTAAATGTGCATTTTATTAAGAACCTACCATGTACAATTCAAATCAAAACAATGCTGAGGTACCACCTGGGAATGCAAAGGTGAAAAATGGCACAATTCTCTAAGAAATTACAATACACCTTAGAGAGTGGACTGGGGAGGAAAATAGCACATACATAGATAAATATAAGGCAAATTAGAAAGTAATAAGGGCAAAGGAAAAAGCCAGACAAAGTGTTCTAGGAAAATATGAGGATAAAACAATCTTTTGGCCATGGTGAGGGGAAAAGAGCAGGGAAGTCTTCAGGGAAGAGATGGTAACTGAGCTGAGCCTTAAAAAAAATGAAGAACTTTGATGAAGAGGACAAACATTCTGTACATTGGAGATAACATACACAGGGGCTAATAGAAGAGGGCAGCTCAAGTTTAGGGACTAGATAGAAAACTAGTCTAACTAGAGAGAAGAATACCTGAAAAGGGTGTAATAGAACATATAATAAATGAGGTTGGAAACTAAGCTGAATTCAGATTGTAGAAGACCCCAAATGCTAGGCCAATAATGACAAACCTTTTAGAGACTGAGTGCCCATACTGCAACCTTCATGCCACATGTGAACCCCACACCTTATCCCATACTGGGGAGGGAGGAAGCACTACCAGTGGACTACTGGGCAGAGGGTCAGGTGATGGGAGAAATGTCCTTAGGCACAGTGGAGAGGAGCTGGGAGCAGCCCCTTCTGCCAGACTCTGGTACATGTGTGCCATAGATTCACCAACACAGTGCTGGGCTGAGATGTTTTTTTTTTTTATTTTAGGGAGCCACAGCAAGTTTTTGAGCTCCATAGCTGCCTCAGGAAAGGTATTTTGTTTGTTTTTTAATTGATACATTTTTACTTCTATTGATAATGCTATTGATAACTGCTACTTCCCTTTCTAACAACTGTTGTTTTGTTTCCCAGCTATCTCCCTTCTCTGACAAAGTGCATAACAAGTTTATCTTCCCTTCTGTGTGGAGGGAGGACCAAAGAAAGGAGATACTAAAGTCTGAGATAAGTTCCAAGGTTATTAGAGTAGCCTCAGTGAGAAATGATGACCCTAACCAGAAGGGCATCTGCATGAGTGGAGAGCAAGGAACAGATACACCTTCTACTGCTTGGAAAGTGTGGTGGTTTTAGAATCCACACTGAGCCAACTGGGATTCCATTATTCAAATCACATCATAATATTTACTAAAAGTGGTAATTACAGATTTAAAGCTGCACACAGGTAGCTGAGGGAAAGAGGCAGATCTCAGCATTTCCTGAAATGAAAACATGCTGTTTGCAAGGAAATCTTAATACCATAAACAAATATCCAGGCTATTACTCAGAATTTTTTTTCTCAAGTCAAGTTTTTACTCTTTAGCACTTGTACAACTGAATTACAGAGGTCCACTGCTCCCCACAGTGGGGGCTTCATTGAATAAATAAATAATTTGCACGGAATAAATAATTTGCATTGAGTGGATACTTTGCATGCAGTAAGTAACAAAGAAGAAAACAAAATTATGGCACAAATAGCCAGAGATAATGCTTTAATTTGTATCTCAGCTATAATCTTCTAGTTCACAGCAGAGTTTATTTTTACCTAAAATCAATGCAAATGGCTGTATGACTGCTGTAGCCCACCTTACTTCCCTAATTTCAGCCCAGACTATCCCTGGGGGACAGGATTATCAGAGGACAAGGACAAGCTGGTGACATGTCAACTGAACAGCTCAGTTGTTCACTAGTCTGAAGTTTCTGTGCATCCTCTATACTGCATGTGTTTGTTTCTGTATCCATACCAATTCCTCCTCCTATCCAAATCCTTAGCACCCTTCATTGCTTAGCTCAAGTCTCACCTATTTCTTGAATCTCCTTCCCCCTCCCTTATTCCTTCACTGTTCCTGCCCTACCAAAGCAAGTCAAATGGTTTTCCCTTAGCAATCTCAGGTTTTCCTTCTGGGGGAAGCAGCAGGCAATATGAGGGCTTTATGAGTTTCCTCAAACTCTTTATGGGCTCCTGTGAGTGTTCTGTGTATTCTTAATTTTCTATGGGGTAAAATAAAGGATCCTATATGCCTGACATCCATACTATTACCTTGAGCTCTTTATAAGAGCTAGAGAATTCATTGCCCATCATTCAGTGAACCTAGACACCAATTATACCATGGGTATATTAGAAGAGTTTCTTGGAATAATTCTAATTTGGGACAACTAGCAAAAAACATATAATAATCCTTTCTAGGGTCAGTTCCCATGCATTGACTCCAGGTCACATGAGTCCAAAGTCTTCCAGGGGATTCTACATCATGAGTTATTCTTAGTTTGTGTCATTTCCTTTCACACTCTCCATATTCCTGCCAAAGTGAACTATTTGCCATTCTCCCAAATTGGCTTGCCATCACTCACCTCCATTCATTGATTGTTCCTCTCAAAATCTTTAGAATGAGCTCAGGTAACCTCTCCTCCCTGGAACCTCCTTAATAGTACTTTCTTTTCCCAAACATTTTTAGAACCCTCTGTCATTGCTCTCCTTTGTCCCCCTTCCCTCCCAACCCTATGTAATATGTTTACATCATATTCCTCCTATAGAATGTAAAATTTCATAAGGATAGAGCGCACTTCATATTGTTTTTGTAACCTCAGTGACTTATACAGTTGATTTAAATAGAATTGCCCATGGAATGATGAGAGCTACAAGGGATCAAAGAGAATCTGCTAATCCAACCCACTCCTTTTATAGATGAGAAACTGAAATTCAGAAAAAAGGAATGGAATTATGCAAAAATTATACAGGAATGAAGCTGAGATGAAACTAGGTCTTTTTATTAATAGTCCACTGGTCTTTCCACTTTCCCCCACTACCAACTAGTTGGGCTTTATTATCCAGTATGAACCATGATGCCAAAGACTCCAAATAGAGCCTTATGCTGTATCTAAATTGTGTCAAGCATCTATATATTTCAATCCTTTGAAGATTTGTGGTTATCATATTGTTACTCTTCCACCCACAATACAGATTTGCAACCCTCTCCAGTACCAATGTTTAAATTATTGGTTAATAATTAATTATTACAATTATAATTATTATACATAATAATTTTAAAATAGAGCAGAATTACTCCATAAATTGTGCTTCCATGGTAAGATTTGGAAATATCTAAGTAATTGATTTTGGGTTTTCATGTTCATTCAGCTTTTTGGAACAATGTCGACATGGTCTAATACCCCAGGGAATTGGATAATCAATTAGATAGCAAAATTACCATTCAAGACTTGAATCAACAAAATAGACAAATCCAGAGACTGAGAAATGGCTTGTAAAATTCTATATACTCTCCATCCCATACAAACTGGCCTAGTTTCTGTCCCTGCATTGTGTTCTTCATTCCCTCATCTCCATTCTTTTGCTTGCAATATTCCCTGTGCTTAAACTTTGTCTTTTCTTCCTTTCTTCACTCAATGAATTCCTACTCATCCTTCAAATCCTACCTCAAATGCTATCTCTTCTATGAAATCTTCTGTATTTCAACCTCACATAAGCCTTTTTTTTTGTAATAGCTCTCTAATATGCTTACCATCATCTGGAGAGATAGTATGATAAAATGGATAGAGAGTCAGGCTCAGAGTCAGAAAGACCTGAGTTCTAGTCTTGTGCATCACTACATTCAAGTCCCATGATCTGTCAATGTCCACAGCATCTCTCTAAATCCTTAAATTAAAGGGAAGTCTCTAAACTTCATTAGTAATGGGATTTTCCATGCTGGCATTCCCTATACCAATGAAATTATAAGTCCAGACCCCCTCCCCAAAACTTGCAATATCTGTGTATCTTATCCCCTGTTGTTGCAATGCATTCTCTGGAGCAATTATCAGAATCTCAGCAAGGACTAATAAATTGGTTCCCCGGAGCAAAGCTACTGCTTTCTCTCCTCAGGTCCTGACAGGCTTGGGGTGGGAGTATCTTTATAATACTGTAGCTCACAATACCCCTCTGGTGATTCCCTCATAATTATCAGTTGATATTAAACATTCAGCCAGACTAAATTAACTTTTAGAAAGGGATATTTACTAAGATCATATAGTAGCAAAAATTGATGTAAAAACGTCCCCTCATTTATTACAAGCTCATCCACTGGTGCATACAGGGGAAAGTGGACTCAAGCTTAGGGACTACATATGGCAAAGGGAAAACTTACAGTCGTAGTTGATAGAAATCCTCTTTTCTCTCATGGTTGAATATCCATGATGTTCCCCTAAGGAATGGTGAAGCTTATAGAGACTTACACTGGTCTTTGCTCATAAAGTCCAATCTGTCCATGACTTCTAATGTGCATACCACTGTCAGCTGTTCCTGTCCTAAGGATATACTCTAGGTAAGATCTAGTTAAGGTTATAATTCTTGTTAAGGAGTATACTAGAATGAAAAAGTCCAAATCCTTAGGTCTTCTGAAGTTCACAAGGTCCTATGAAGGTTGAGGGAAGAGTAGAGAAGAGAATAAGCCTGAGGCCAGTGCTTTTCTCCTCTACTGACCTCTCCACCAGTAATTCCTTCTCAGGGGATTGACTAGATTGTTCTATCACTAAGCTCTCAAATGCTTGAATCCTAGGTTCCAACTAATCTGATATTTTATAAATGATCATATGGTATAACCAAAGGGCAGCTAGGTGGCACAGTGGATGAAGTGCCAGGCGTAGAGTCAAGTAGATCTGAGTTCAATTTGGACTCAGATACTTACTAGCTGCATGACCTTGGATAAGTCACTTAACCCTGTTTGCCTCCATTTCCCCATCCTGTTCAAGGAAATGGCAAAACTACATCAGCATCTTTGTCCAGAAAACCCCAAAATGGAGTCATAAAGAGTAAGGTATAAACAAGTTTTCTCATCCAATCTGAATACACTTCTCATGCAATTCGCTCAAAGGCTTTAAAGGATATCTGGGACATCTAAACTTATCAATGACTTTTTTCATAACTAGTTGTCTGAGTGTTATTCACATCTGACTTGACTGTCACCCTGAAAAGGATGTTATGGCTAGCCTCTTTTCATGTACTTAAGTAGGGTAGATGACTTGATTGATTCACTCAATTGACTCCCACTACCTTACTAGACCATGAGTTCCACTAGGAAAGAAACTCATCTACACTTTATATTTCCCCTGGTAGTCACTTATCAGGTGCTAGTTGAACGAATAAATGAGCCCCCATCCCACACTGAGCTTCTCACACTCTTGCTGATGATGTTCTGAAGCCCACAATTCTCATTTGTTTCCATGTCTTCTCTCCCCTTACTTAGACACTTTTAAGGATAAAGATCTGGACTTACTCATCTCTGAATCCTCTGAGGTGCCCAGAACAGGGCTTTACACATAGGAGGCACTAAAGAAATATTTGTTGAAAAGAATGTGAGGAGTAGCAATGTTAATGAGTTTTGATAAGCCAAAGACTGGAGATGAGTCTAGCCTCATGCTGAGTCAGAGCAACATTCTTGAGGGGAAAAAATGTAATTAAATTAGCATTTTAAACCTAATGAGTTTCTATTATTCCCTGCTGGAGGTTGCACAACACAGAAAAAAATGGATTTTTATTCCTCGTTATCACCAAATGATGGATGTTTTATTAAGTGGAATATATAGCTAATAACTTAGCATTTCCATGATATATCTGGAACTCTAGACCACTTAAATAATCACAACCTTTTCTCCTCCATACGTGAATTAGTTATTTTAGTTATTCATGTTCCTATGTCCTATAATCATTCATCCATGTACTAGCAGGTAATAGGGAAGGATTCATTCTATCCATCTCTGTGGCAAAATATTCACCTGCCTTTGATGAGAACTATTTTGATGTTTAATTATATTTTAGGTGTGTTTAAAGCTACTACTTAGATCCATAAAATGAAGGATTTGTTCTAGATGAATTAAGCCCTAAAGACTACTGAATGACAAGACATTCTAATATGAATCTATCCAGTGAAAGAACCGTGTTTCATAGTGACAGTAACAACACAGTTAATCAAATGAGAATTATTTTTCTACATTCTAAGATACTTTTTTTTCAACTTAAAAGACATAATACACTAAAAAACTGAATAGCAAAGGGAACTACAGTAACCAGTTCAATTCTATTCAAAAGGTATTTATTAAGTGGCCACTATGTATTAGGTATTCCGAACCCAGAGGCAAAAAAAGAAATAGTGCTTACCTTCAAAACACTTGTATTCTAATAAGATGAAGCAACACATACACAAAGAAGTAAATACAACATATGAGCAAAGCAAATACAAACTGATGTTTTTGGTGGGGAATGAATGCTAACAACTGGAGGAAACAGGAAAGGCCTTCTTTAAGAAGAGACACTTGAGCTGAGCCTTGAAGAGAGCCAAGGACATTTTTGTGATGAGGGAGAATATTCCAAGCATAGAAATTAATCTGTACAAAGTCTTACACACAGGATGTGAAATATTGTCCACAAAAAAATGCCAAATGGTGCACTTTGACCAAAACAAAATGGTGGTACTTCCCACGATTTAAAATCACTCTGGAAAGATAGATTGGAACCACACTATGAGGGGTTTTAAGTACCAAAAGAGAGGAGCTAAGAATTTTATCAGAGGGGCAAAAGTGAACCAGTGAAGCTTTTTAAACAGGAAAGTTTGCTTGGTACCTTTGAAAAAAGCAATTTGGCTATTACTGGAATATAGACTGGGAAAAAATAAATTAGAAGCAGGGAAGCCAATGAGGAGGCTATTTGAATTGTCCTAATGGGAGATGATGAGGCCTAGATCAAAGGCGATGGCCATGTGAGTAAAAAGTTGAGGATAATGCTAAGATTATGAACCTTGATAACTGTTACAATTGTAAAGTACCCTCAACAGAAATAGGGAAAGTAGGAAGAAGGGGAGATGGATATGTTAAGTTTGAAATGCCTATACAAAAAAAAAAACAGATGGAGATGTCTAGCAGAATGTTCATGATGTAAGGCAAACTAGGGAGAGAAATGAGTACAGGATATGTAGATTTGGAAGCCATCTGAATAGGAATGATCATTGAGCTGATAGAGAAAGAACATCTTAGGATAATGCCTGCTGAGCACACATACAAAGAGCAGATATGGATGACAATCCATCACAGAAGACTGAGAAATGGTCAGAGAGGTAGAAGGAAACCCAGAAGAAAGCAGTGTCATGAAAAATCAGAAATAGAGAATATGAGGGAAAGAATCAGATGCTATAGAAAGCAGTGTCGAATGCCATAAGCAGATTAAGAAAGATGAAATGTAATAAAAGACCACTGAATTTAGCAGTTCAGAAATATTTCGTAACCTGGGAAACAGTCAGTTTAGTCAAGTAGTAAGGTTTGAAGCCAAATTGAAAGAGGGTTGAGAAGTGAGTGGGAGGTGAAAAGTGGAGGCAACAAGTGTAGACAGTTCTTTCCTCTTTTAATTCTTTGTTATATGAGATTGCTCTCTGGGAGGGGGTGGAGAGAAGAGTATACTGAGAAATATAGGTGATATAAAAACAAAAGATAGCAATAAAATTTTATTTAAAAAAAGAAAAGAAATGAAATGAAAAGAAAAGAAATGAAAAGAAAAGAAAAGAAAAGAAATGAAATGAAAAGAAAAGAAAAGAAAAGAAATGAAAAGAAAAGAAAAGAAATGAAAAGAAAAGAAATGAAAAGAAAAGAAATGAAAAGAAATGAAAGGTCTGGAACAAAGTACAAAAGGCTATCAGCCAATCTAAGCAATATGGTTGTATGACTTCCTCTAGCAGCATTCAGCAGCATAAGAGTAGGACAGAGAAACTAGATGGTGGGAGAGTAATCCCTATCTAGGGATCTCTGGCTAAAGGACAAGGGTGCAAAGGTTTTGAGAAAAGACAATAGCATTAAATTGAACTGGTTAAGTATAGTATATCAAGATAAGAAAAGGAAAATGATGCCAGAAAAAGGATGACAAACTAGAAAAGTAAAATGAATAAATAGACTAGAGGTGGGAGGTGAAGATGAGAAATGGGTTTTGAAGAGCTGAGGCCCAGGCAGGGGTAACAGAATAGAAAGTCATGGTATGATAAGAATTTCAATGTTTTAAGTAATATTTGTAGATGATGATGAGGTCCAGGCATGACCTTCCCTGTGAGTGATTGAGGCAGAGAGAAGGTACAGATCATGAGTGTGAAGAGGGTTGATGAATGAGGAAGCTAAGATATTTAAGAGACTATAACACATTTTCTGAAGTAGCCAAATTAAGGGCAGAAGTTTTAAGTTGAGAGAAAGACTGTGAGACAAGTAAACAACTCCTTGAGAAAGGAGGAAAAACCTTTGGTTATAGATAGGTTTTAGATAGGTAATAGATACCTACCACTAGGATCTGGATAAGTTAATAGATTTGACCAGAGGGAACTCCAAAGGAGGAAAGATTGCAAGAGAAGGGGCTGGAAGTTGGTTTACTAGAAAGGATATCCTGGCCAAGGAAGCCAAGTCGTCTGAGAGGAGCTAGGTTTTAGAAGAATGAAAAAAAAAAACAAGAGAAGAAGAGATCTAATATGAGGCAATGAACAAAAATAGAAGAGGGGTCCCAAAAGGCACAATGGAAGGAGAGAACAGAGCAGGATAGGGCATGGTAAGAATATCAAAGAAAGAAGCATTTATTTAGCAATCACTATGTGCCAGAAACTGTGCTAAGCATTTTATAAATATTATTTTATTTGACCCTCACAACAACCCTAAAAGCAAGTGCTATTATTAGGCCCATTTTACTGTTGAGGAAACTGCAGCAAACAGGTTAGGTGACTTGCCCAGACAGCCAGCAAATGTCTGGAGACTAGCTGAATTCCTAATTCCAGGCCCAGTGCTGTGTCACCTAGCTAAAGTATATAACTAGCAAGAAGGAAGCAGAAGGAATGGATGGGAAAGAGAAGGTTTTCTTGATATTCTTTACTCTGAATTATAGGAATCCAGAGAGGAGAAGGGTAAGTTTGCTAGTCATGAGAAAATAGATTATTTTCCCTTCTCAATAGTGATAGTATTCCCTAATCCCCAGTTAGGATGTTGGATTTATTTTCTCCCCTAGAGTGTGTCAGGATGGTAGAAAGCATAATGATAAAGTCTGATGCCTCATCAGAGTTCCTATACCCCATTCCACTTAGAGAATAAATCTGTTGGATTACTCAGACATCTACAGATTCAATGGAATGGGCACTGCTTGTTCAACAGACTCCAAAGTATGCTTTCCTAGGAAAATTTAATCCATAAGAGGTACCTACTATGAGAGTTAGAAATACTATACATGATCCATTGGAGAAAGGATTTTGCATTTCCTCTGGAAGTGAAAAGGGATCACAGTATCTTGGTTGCTTTGTGGGATTTGGGAACCCTGTTGCCCACACATGGTAAAACCTAAAAATGAACTATATCCTACATATACTAGGAAATTCTACTGAGGCAATTGCAAGGGGAGACAGTGAATTTAAAAAGGAAATTAGAGGGGACAGCTGGGTAGCTCAGTGGATTGAGAGCCAGACCTAGAGACGGGAGGTTCTAGGTTCAAATCTGACCTCAGACACTTCCCAGCTGTGTGACTCTGGGCAAGTCACTTGACCCTCATTGCTAGCCCTTACCACTCTTCTACCTTGGAGCCAATACACAGTATTGACTCCAAGACAGAAGGTAAGGGTTTAAAAAAAAAAAGGAAATTAGACCTCTTTGAGTCAGGTCCTCAGAATCATTTGAATTCAGAGTATTTTTCAAGTGGGGCAGAGAAAGAAAGTGACCTGGGTCACAGCTCATGTTATTATTTGCTTACCAGAGTACATTTTATTTTCCTCCAGTAGAAAATAAGTTCTTTGAAGGCAGATACTATTTAATTTTCTTTTCTCTATATTGCCACAAACTTGTACTGTGTCTTGCACATATAATATGCTTAATAAATGCTTGTTGAATTACATTAAAACAGAAGACAAGTGCAATGTATAGAGGTGATTCTTGTTCTGGTATAGAGTAGATTTAATACCCTCTGCAAGTCTACTAGCTCTTTGGTCCTAGTATTATGTCTCTTATCCTTTAAACAATCAATCACCTATGGAACGTTCCAGAAGGACTAGCACCTCTGGTATGAGGGCTTGTTGAGCCCTTTTCAGGGTTGCTCATCTACTTTTGGTGTCCTCTTGTTACCCAATTCTCACCTGTGGCTCCAAGAAGCTATAACATGTAAAGCAGCCACACAGGTAAAACTGTCTTGACACATGGACTAAACTGGTTAGAGGGTAACCAATAGACCTCAGACCTATCAATGAGTCAAGGGGATGTCTACCTCAAGCATATAAAGACTTTCTCCAACAGAATGTGGATAAAAACAGTTGTTCCAATAGCCATGGAGGCAGCTGAAACAGGTGCTGTGAAATACATAGAGATTACTTAGACATCAAAGACATCAAGGTCATCCACTCCATCCCTGGCCATCACCAGCCATCCTGATTTTTGTCTTACCACTGGACTTGGATGACTCAGGAAGAGAGAGTGAGGCTGAAGGTTCTGCAACACCGTCTCATTTAAATCTAATTTATGCTCAAGCCAAAAAATATCACCCATATTATTTTACCATTCTACAGTTTACATTTTACACATTTATTATTTTATTGTTTCATTATGTAGTTATTTTACTCCTACTTTAAAGTCAAGTGAAGAAGCGGCAGGTGAAGATACACTAGGAACTGTAGTCACAACCCTGCCCATAGGTAGCCCTGGGCATAAGGTCTTCTTACTAGACCAAAATAGCAGAGAGATTCAGGAGCCCCCTGGGTGTCTGGAAAATCTTTTAAGAACCACACTGCTCACCCAGTGTGAGGAAGGAGCTAGAAAAAGTGCCCTAAAAATTGTCTGCTTCACCTATCCTAACCCTGACTTGCTTACCTTACAGTTTCCTAGCCTATGATCAAAGCACAACAAAAATTTAAAAAAAAAAAACTTTTGTGAAGATGATTCCATTCACCGTTGGTACATGGAATGTGCACACATCTATGGACAGCTCCAAATCCAGGGCACACGCGCGTGCACACACACACACACACACACACACACACACACACACACACACACAGCTCTTGTTTCAAGAGAACTCAGCAGATATCACATCCAAATAGCAGCTCAGAGTGAAACAAGACTGCCAAATGAAGGTCAGCTTACCCAAGTCAGATCTGGAGACACGTCTTCTCTGGAGTGATGGCTGTGATGAGAAGCACTTTAAAGCTCAGTAGGTTTTGCAACCAAATCTAATCTAGTCAACAAGCTCATATGCCTCCCCAAAAGAGTGAACAACAGGGTCATGTCAAAGTGACTGTCACTTGCAGAAAAGTGCCATCATCAGTGTGCATGTTCCAATCAGGATGAACCCTGATGAGGTCAAAGAAAAAACTTACAAAGAGCTGGAGATCTTCATCATCAATGTGCCAAAAGAGGACACGGTGTAATTCTAGACATCTTTGATGCTGGAGTAGGTACAGACCATCAGACTTGGCAGGGGGTCCTTAGGAGGAATAAAGTGAGAAATAGTAACTATTGAAGATGTATGTATCTCTTGGCCATCCCTTCTCGTCACCAGCACTGTCTTCCACTTACCTAAATGCAATAAAATGGATGTATCCTCAAAGCAAACAATCACACTATGTCATTGTGAGAAGAGATGGACAGGATATGAGTGACAAAGGCAATGAGTGGTGGCATGTTGGATTGATCATATTCTTATCTTCTCAGAGCTAAACATTAGCATTCAACAAAAGCAGTAGCCCCAAGGCAAGATAACTATGAGAAGACTCACTGTCAACAAACTAGGAGCTTCTCCCTGAGTGAACAGTCTGTTGCTGACTTGGAGGGAAAGCTGAGCCAACACACTGTTGGCAACAGTGAAGCAGAAAAGGAGTGGGCAGCTTTCAGTGATTTGGTGTACAACATCTCATTTACTCACCTGGGCCAAAACACACATAACATTAGGATTGGTTGATGAAAATGATGGAAAAATCCAGAAGCTACTAAATGAAAAATGAGAATTCCATACGGTTTACCAGCAGACTAGTCATCTATCTCTAAGAAGACAGCATTCAAGAAGGAAAGGGCCTGTTTGTGCAAAAATATTTATAGCAGTTCTTTTTGTGGTGGCAAAGAATTTGAAATTTAGGGGGTATCCATCAACCAGGAAATGGCTGAACAAGTTGTGGTTTATGATTATAACAGAATACTACTGTGCTATAAGAAATAATGTGAAGGATAATTTAAGAAAGGCTTAGAGAAAGAGACTTACATGAACTGATACAAAGTGAAGTGAGCAGACTAAGAGAATGCTGTACACAGTAACAACAATATTAAATGGTGAACATTTATGAATGACAACTACAATACAATGATCCAAGAAAATCAAGGATTCATGATGAAAAAAACTATCCACCTCCAAAGAAAGAACTGATGGAGTCTGAATGCAGCCTGAGACATACTATATTTCACTTGGTTTCTTCACTTTTCTTTCATTGAAGTTCTCTTTCACAAAAGGTCTAATATTGAAAGATGTTTTACACTATTACACATGTAAAATCTGTATCAGTGTGCTTGTCATCTCAGGAAGAAGGAAGGGGAGGACTTGGCTCAAATGTAAATAAAATGAAGATTAAAATTGTTTTTTCATGTAATTGAGTTAAAAAATAAAATATTAGTAAATTTTTTAAATCATACTTGTACTACCTTCTCAAAGTGTTATTTTGAGGAGAGTTATAAACTTTTTAGAAATTAAAAAGAATGCAGCATTCAACTCCATCAAAAGTAAAGTGCAAGAGAAGCTTAGGGAGATGTAGGACTTTTGACTCAGTAAGAAGGTAGATGAAATTCAGTTTTATGCTGACCGTAACAACCCATAGTGTTTCTATGATACCCTGAAGGCTATTTATTGGCCCAAGACCTATAATGCATCTCAACTACACAGCACTGAAAGAGCCACACTGATCAGTGATAAGACATCCTGGAGAGATGGACTGAACACTTCCTTAGTGTTCTCAAAAGATAACATCAAGCAATACTGAAGCCATTGACTATATATCTCAGTTGAAGTCAGTTCCTCTCTAACCAAATTCTCAACTAAAGAAGAGGTTCTGAGTGCCATCAGGTTCCTCTTATGTGGCAAAGCATATAGCACTAATTCCATTCTAGCAGATTTACAGGGGGTCCACTGCTCAGACAAAAGCTAACTGAAACCATTTCGGTCATACAGCAAGAGGAGGTTATTCCCCAAGAGAACAAGGATGCCTCCATTGTCCATCTCTATAAAGGAAAAGGAAATGGGTTGTCTTCTGACAATCACAGTGGGGGTCTATCTCTTAGTTACTGCCAGCAAGACTCTTACCAGAGTCCCCTTAATAGGCTGATCCTTCACCTGGAAGACAATCCTCTACCAGAGAACCAGGATGGCTTTAGAAAGGGCCAAGGAACAGTCAATATAGTGTTTGCTTGTTTAAAACTCTAGGAGAAATGCCAGGAGTAGAACAGAGGCTTGTATATGACATTCATCAATCTGTCCAAGGCCTTTGACACTGAAAGTCATGAGGGCTTGTACAAGATCATGACAAAACTTGGTTACCCAAAAATGTTCATAAATATTGTATGCCAGAGGTAGCTCAAAAGAAACATGAGATATGACAGTTTGGAGACATCTCCATCCCAAATGTTCATACAATGTATTTGTGCCCAACCTGTGGCAGACTTCTGAGCTTGTATTAGTCAGACACAGACAACATAGTGATACTTTTTGTTCCTCTTCAAGTATGAAAGATAACAACCATCAGCTATGGGAATGAATAGTCATTTAAGTCCCATATAGCTAGAGATAACCTGTAATAACTTTGAAAATCTAGAATGTTATGTTTCTTTGCTTTTTTTGTTAATAAATATTTAGAAGAGCACAAACCAACTGAGCTTACCTTGGATAAAAAGTCCCAAGGGGGGAACTAGAAGCAATAGGTAAAAGTTGTTGTTCATCCTTTGGTTCCAAGGAGAACCAGTTAACATCCTTGGTGATGTCTTTACTTGCTCATGAATTACATTTAAGTGAGGCAGAGTTGTACAAAGTTGTTAGTCTCACTCTCTTTTCCAGTCATCCAAGTCCAGTGACACAATAAGTCAGGATGTCTGGTGATGGCTAAAGATGTAGTGGATAACCCTTGATGTCTTTGATATCTAACCAATCTCTAAGAATTCCACAGCACCTACTTTAGCTACCTTCATTGCTGTTGGAACAAACTATTCCCATCCACCCATTCTGCTAGGGAAGTCTTCATATGCTTGGGGTAGACATCCCCCTAACTTATTGACAGATTTGAGGCCTATTGGTTTATCCTCAACCTGATTTAGTCATCTGTCAAAACAGTTTCAGTGGAGTGTGGCTTCTCTATAGGCTATAATTTCTTGGAGTCACAGAATTGGGTGACAACAAATAGACACCAAAGGAAGATGAGCAGCCCTGAAAAGTGCTTGACAAGCCCTCACACCAGAGATGCTAATCCTCCTTGAACACCTTTTATAGCAGACTATAGCTAGATAATTTAAGAGGATGATAAATTTAGAAACAGAATAGAACTTAGTGAAAATTCAACCAATTCCTTTTTCAGAGAAGGAAACTAAAGCCCAAAGAGAGAGACCTGCCAAACTTATCATGCCGGGAGTAAGTGGCAGAACTGAATTTGAAATCAGATCTTCTGACTTCTTTTCACTAAATTATACTGCCTCTACAATTTCTATCAAACAGAGATACTCAAAAGTTGAATAAGCTACCTGGAAAGGAAGTAAATATCCCATCTTTAAGTAGAAGCTGGAAGCTACTTGTCAGGAATGTTGGAAATGGGATTATTGCTCAGGTATTAATTAAAATTGATATGTATGGCCCCTGGGGGCCCTTTTTGCTGCTTTGGGATTAATATTTTATTTTTTAAAATGGAGATTCATTTTCTAAAATTGAATTCATAAACAAGTAGAAGATCAAGGGGTGAATACTCCCTAGTAAGAATTTCTAGGGCTGCATCACAAAGGAAAAGAAAGTAGATTTTGTTCTGCCCACCTTGCCCCAGCAAACAGTGCACAAAGAGAAATGGGAAGATATTATACCAGCTGGTGGGTATGGTATCCAACTCCCTGTAGCCCAAAAACCAAGTGTCCATTTCGACTCCTCCTCATGCATCTCTGACTGCATACAGGGGCAGCCAGATAAATTAGAAGCCAAGAACAACCCTAAGTCACACAAATACTCAAAAGACTGGAGTTATTCTATAGAACAAAGCAGAATCGAGTGTGGAGGTTATACTGTTGTATTCATTCCAAAGTGATTTCAAGTCCTGACACCTCCATGAATCACACCATTCACTGAATTTGGCTGACAGGCCAGAAAGAATTTTATTCCAAAATTTCCATCTGCAAGCCTGGCAGACTCCCTTGTAACTCCAATTCTGGGAGTGCAAGAAAGCCGATGTCCAATGGAAGAAAGGTTCAGAGAATTGTGGAGGGTTTGGCTAAAGACACGACTCAGGAAAGACATGAGAACTGCCTTCAAATGTCTGAAGGACTGCTGTGGGAAAGAGCCAGGAACTTTGTTCTGTGTCCATTGAAGAGAATTAAGAGCAATGGATGAAAATGAGGAGGGATATGTCAGCTCAATATAGAAAATGATAAAGTATTTACTGAATACTATGTACAAAGCAACATGCTAAGTCCTGGAAATTGAAATAATGATAGTATACTAAGGTATATTTGAACCCTCAGTACATACACTTCAGTGAAGTAAGGCTGATGGCCTCACTCCCTGGGACCAGTGCTTGATAAGTTCTCCAAGACAGTGTTGATGAACAGGTAAAATGGATTTATTCATCATAAACAAAGGATTAGGAAGGGAGGATTAAGGAACAGGGTTTCCCTAGCTCTAATCAATCTCACTAGCCTCCCCCTTCTAAATTTCCCTCATGGGAAATTCTTCATTTGCTTGATGCTCCCTAAGCCCTGGATCTCTGGCTAAGATTCCCCACACCTCACTGACTACACCTAGATCTAATTAATCCTCCAGGTTGTTTTATAAGATAAAACAATCTTTATCTGGCCAAGGACTGAACTCTTGATGACTGAGTCTGAAGTGCCCAGTTATCCATCCCAAGGATGAAACAAAGACCAACAATGTAACACACAGGAGGGAGTTTATTAAACAAATTACAGTTTGGGCTCAGCACTCTAAAAATGACTAGGCCTGAGTCTGGGGCTTGCAGGCTTTTTATACACTTTTGTTGTAGAGGGAGTGCACAGGAATTCCTGGGGTGGGGGGGAGTGAACAGGAACTCCTGGGGTTAGGGGTCATTATGGCTCCTGGCATATGTCAGGAGGGGGAGTGACAGGAACTCCTGGGGTCAGGGTCCTTATCAGTTCCTAGCACATTCCAGTAACTGGTTCTTCATTAACTTTACTGCAGGGGCTCTAGGGGCAAGGGGGTCAGAGAAAATAGGTTCCAGGGCTGGTCCTTCAAGTCCAACCCAGCTAGGCCAGGCACAGATATTTGTCTCAGGCCTTTAGACCAATACTGTCTCTTGATCAGGCTAGTTGTTACATGGATCTCCTTCAATTTAATCTTCTCAGTAAGGAAGGTACTTCTCAGCAGGAAGGAACACTTCACTTCAACTTCACTGCAGCTTTTACCTAGGGAGGAACAACAGAGATCAGATATCTTATCTCTACTCAACTCCAGGGACAGGAAGTTCAAAAGCTTCCACTCAGCTCCAGGGACAGGAAGCAAAAAGCCCCCAAGAGCAGTTGATGCCCCTTCAAATCTTTCCTCTGAGTTCCTGTCATGTTGTCCTGTTGTCATTCAGTTCCTGGCATGAGACTAGATCTTCTTCTGCAAAACCCATCTCTCACTTATTTTTCCAACCCATTTCTCCCTGTGTCATAACACAATACAAATAGATAAGTCTCCTTCAAAAAGCTTACATTCTTGAAGGCAACTAGGTGGCCCAGTGGATTGAGAACTAGCCCTAGAGATGGAAGGTTCTGGGTTCAAATTTGACCTCAGACACTTCCTAGCTATGTGACCCTGGGCAAGTCCTTTAACCCCCACTGCCTACTAGCCCTTACTACTATTCTGCCTTGAAACCAATATACAGTATTGGTTCTAAGATGAAAGGTAAAAGTTGAAGAAAAAGAAGAAGCTCACATTCTTTTTTTTTTTAAAGAAGATTTTATAATTGATGCCATCCTATAATGAAATGGACTGCTCCATGAGGTGGTTAACTTGCTGTCACTGAATGTATGAGAGAAGAGGCTATCCAAGGTCCTGGAATCAATCAAATCTCAAGAATCCAGAAAGAAAGAAAAGTCCAGAGATGGCATGGGTATTATAACAAGTACAAGTTTATTACCATTCCCCTAGAAAAAATACTTTATAAACTATATAGTACTCTATAACTATGAACTGGTATTATTGATAATAATAATATAACTAATGCCACCAGGGTCTCTGACCATGTATTAGGACCAACAGAAAGAACAGCACAGAAGCCCACACTTTTCCATCTCAAAGATGCACGCCCTATATAATTCTATCCACAGCCATATCTACAAATAACCACAAATCCTTTCTCTTTTTTGGCTCATCCTGAAAGTCTCTAGTAATGGTACCTTAAAAGACAATCAAATATCTTATCTTGTGAGCGGGTCTCTGCAGAATTCAGGTCAGAAGAAGAACCTCTAACACGTAACCTGGTACTCTCTCAGATAGCAAAGAATAGGTCTTTCAGTCATCTTAGAGAAATGGGTAGGAATTCAGACCAGCAAATGAGCAGGAAGGGCACAGATGAATAACTCTAAGGCTCCAAATATGATACTTACTAGCTGTATGAACCAGATTAAATTGTCTCCCCTGTTTACAGCTCCATTTCCTACCCATTAAACATGTATGATGATATCAGAAAGGCAATATGATCTCATGTAAATGTAAAATATACTGCATTCGCATCAAATACAATGGATTCAAATCCTAATTCTGCTACTTCTTACCTCTGTGACTTTGACTAAATCATTTCCATTCTTGACACTCTAGTTGCCTTATCTCTAAAGAGAAGGGATTTAAGCCTATATGGTCTCCTCTAGTTCTAATTTCTAAGATCCTTATTATGCATCAAAGCACTGACAACAACAGTGATTGTTAGGAACTCTACAGTTGAGGATGATGCACTGGAGCAAAGGTTGATCCAAAGAACATCTAGGACCTTGTTAACTCTATTTGTCCAGTCATTTCAGTCATGTCTGATTCTTCATGACCCCATTTGGGGTTTTCTTAGCAAAGATACTGGAGTCGCTTGCTATTTCCTTCTCCAGTTCATTTTACAAATGAGGAAACTAAGGCAAATAGGATCACATAAGGATCTGAGACTGAATTTGAATTCAGGTGTTCCAGATTCTAGTCCTCTATACACTGGATATGTACCTGGAAGGGTACTTAACGGATGGTTAGTCCGGAAACCACTCACAGTCAAAGAGGGGAAAAGGGGGAAGTTATAGGATTCACACCCATGTTCCTTAGACTTCAGATACAAAATTCATTCTAATGAATGGCCATCCCTGTCACAAAGCCAAGACTGGAACTCAGGTATTCTTGCTCTGAATCTAATATTTTTTCTTCTGTACCAATTTTTTCCTTTTAAGCCAAGGTTTATTAACGCCTTTTTTTCATAAACCCTTACATTCTCTTAGAATTTATACTAAATATCAGTTCCAATGAATAAAAGCAGTAAGGGTTAAACAATTTATTTGCCCAGAGTCACATAGCTAGGAAGTGTCTGAAGTCAAATTTGAACCCAGGTCCTCCTGTCTCCAGGCCTGGTTGTCTATCCATTGTGATACATAGCTGCACCAATGCCTTTTGTTTTAACATCACAGACATATGAGGCTAGGTCATCCTACCCCAAAAAGAGGTTTTGTTACCTTTGTAACAAAAAAAGCAAACAAAAATGTAAGGGGAAACCAAACAACACAGAGGCAGTGTTGACAATATTCTGGAAGTACAGACAAACATTCCACACTTGTATCCCTCACCTCTGCACCACTTCTTCAGGAGACAAGATTAGACCTCCCAGTTACTTAGTATTCATTCATCTTCCTTTTATTCTTTCCATTTACATTATTACAGTCATTGTGCATATTGTTTCTTTGGTTCTATTTATTTTATTCTACATCAAATCAGAAAATTTCCTGATGTTTCTCTGAATTCCTCATTATTTGTTTTTAATAATAATATGATTACATTATATTCATATAGCAAAATGTTTCCAGTCGTACCCTCATCAATGGGCAGTCATAGCATTACAATTCAAAGGTTCATAGATCTAGATGTTAGACATCATCTAACATGAATGTCTCATTTTACAGATAAGAGAATTGAAACTGTCAACATGGAATCTAGGAATCCCAAACTTGTAGCCTAGTGGGAATCTCAGGCTAGCAGTTTCAGGCTGGTTGGGAGACCCTCAGGGGAAAGACAATCCACTTCAGGTGGGAGCTAAGCCCAAGCTGAAGTTGAGTGACTCTTGGTCTCCAGATATCACACCCTCCTTCTGAGGATCGAACTCAGGACCTTCAGCTTTGCCAGACTGATGCCTATAGTGCCAGAGTCACTCAACTTCAGCTTGGGCTTAGCTCCCACCTGATGTGGATTGTCTTTCCCCTGAGGGTCTCCCAACCAGCCTGAAACTGCTAGCCTGAGATTCCCACTAGGCTACAAGTTTGGGATTCCTAGATTCCACATTGACAAAACCAATGGAAATTAAATGATTTGCCCAGTTACACAGAGAGGAAGCATGAAAGGCAACATTCCAACCCAGATCTTCTGACTCTATAGCCAACTTTTTGCACTACCAAATGAGTTTTCTCTGAATATTTTGTTGTAGCACATAGGGCCTTTTTTTTTCTGTCTTTGATCTCTTTGGGATGCATGCCCATAGTGCTATCTCCAGGTCAAAAGCTATGAATACTATAATGACTTTTCTCACAAAATTTCAGATTCTTTCCCACCAGGGCTCTACCAATTCACAATTCCACCAATTAAGTTTCAGTGTACCTATCTTCCCATAACACCTTCAATATTGACTATTTCTTGTTTTTGTCATCTTTGTCAATTTGCTGGACGTAAGATGAAACCCCAAAAGTTGTTATGCCAAATTTATCTTATTATTAGTGATTTAGTAAAATCTTTCTTATGATTGTTGATATTTGCAGACCTTCTTACAGTCATATGTTGACTACTTATCTATTAGGGAATGAGTCTTGGTCATGTATTTGTGTTAATTCCCTGGATATGTGGATACCAGACTTTGACTAGAGATATTTGATGCAATATTTTTTTCTCTCAGTTGGCACTTTGCCTTTTTATCCTAGCTCAATTGATTTTGTTTGTGCAAAAGCATTTTAATTTTAGATAGTCAAAATAGTTCATTTTCTCTTTTGTGATCACACCAAGCTTTTTTTTTAAGCTGGATTTGATACATATTTTTTCTCTTTAAGAATAGTATCATTGACTGAATAGTCTATTTACGGAATGTAAAGTGGTTGAGGCCTGCTTAGCACTAGCTCCTTCTCCCCCAGAAAGCACACAGATCTCAGCCAAAATGATTAGAAGGTGAGGGAGGAGTCTACTTGGAAACCATCTGATTCATGCATTCTTCACACTCTTCCTATTTCTTTTCTGGACATAGAGGCAAGGACATACAAGAATAACAGTAAGTTTAAAAGGCGAGGTCAGGGAGTTGAAAAGTCTGTAAGAATAAGATGATTTTTCCAGGCAGTCTCCTCCCTTGCCTTCTAATCATTTTATTTAGGAGCTGTAAGCTTCCAGGGGAGAAAGAGATAGCTACATGCTAAACAGTCCTCAGTCTCTGCCTCTGAACTCTCCTCTCCATGAATAGAAGATTCATTAGAGGATATTTTTCTTTTTTTATTTTTATTTCTTAAAACCCTTATCTTCTATCTTGGAATCAATACTGAACATTAGTTACAAGGCAAAAGAATGACAAGAGTTTGACCACTGCGATTAAGTGACTTGCCCAGAGTCACACAGACAGCTAGGAAGTGTCTAAGGCCTAATTTGAACCCAGGACCTCCTATCTCCAGGCCTGGTTCTCTATTCACTGAGCCACCTAGCTGCCCCAAGGATATTTTTCTTAAAGAGCAAAAAGAAATTAAATCCAACCCAAAATAAAAAGTGGTATGATCATAAAAGAGAAGATAGTCTGTATATAGTGATGAGGTAGACCGAAGAGGGGTCTCTCTATGCTTACCCCCATTCAGAGCTCTAGTGGCTCAGCACATCAGAAAAACTATCTTCAAGGTGAAGTCCATTTTACACATCGATTCAAGTAAAGCTTATGGAAAGACACAATTAGAGTGAGTACGGTGCTTTCAATTAACTGTTCTCCTCAGCAGCAGAGCCTTGGAAGACGCTCTTAATAGATCTCTTCCACTGCATTGCACAAATTCTATTGCTGATGCTCCACCAATTATGGAAAGTTAGTAGAGTGAGGCAGCTCCTTCACAACATTTTCCATTGCGATTTGGGGATTTGTCTGTCATTATCTGGTCAGTCCGTGCCTAGAGAGGATAAGTTGGGGAAAGAGAAGATTGCTCCTATTGCTCCTATTCTTGTGAACAAGGCTAGGAGGGCAGGCTAGGGGTGTCAGGAAGCAGGGGACTTTTTAGAAAAATAGCAGGTACCAGCTGACTCTGCTGGAGGCCAGAACAAACACTTTTCTTCCTTCCTACCATCTATAGGATGGGACATAGGGCACAAGTACAAATGTGACAATCTATATCAGATTGCTTGGTGTCTCAGGGAGGTGGAAAGGCACAAAGTAGGGAGGGAGGAGATATATTTGGCTCAAATTTTTTTAAATTAAGGTTAAAAACTGAAGGAAAAAAAGTAGAGTAAATGTGACTTAGAGTTTCCATTTCACATGAGTCCTCTACACAAGGCTACCCCAGGATTTAAAGAATTCTTTTGATCCACATCCACCCAAAACCATAGCCCACAAACCCTCACTGATGTACTTACTTTTGCTAGTCAACCAGAATATACAATTAATTCAAAACTAGTCATTTAATGAAATGGCATAGTAAAACAAATAGCAATAAAGCATTCCTTCCAAGAGCCCAGGAATGACTCCCACATACACATACTCCATCAGAGGAAGAATGGAGACATGTAAGTAATTTGTATGAAAAGGCAAACAGGTAGCAAATGCATGGGACAAAAGTGGTCTCCTGAAAGGTCCCACACCAGGGCACACATACATGTGGCCAAGTCACATTCACAAAGAGGTCAACCACTCCTCCAATGCTCCAAGGTTGTGGTGCCCCCAGGACAGGTAGACTCTGCAAGGCTGAGGGCATGGCTCCACCACTCCTAACTGAAGGAGTGGGCTCCTCTGCTATGACTATTTTAACTTAAAGCATAAAGGTTCTTCTGTGACACCTCCTTTGGAGCAAAACCCTCATACCCAGGTATCAGACTGGAAAGAGACTAACTTTCAAAGTCTGTCTCCTTTCTGTGGGGCCTATTTCTCTGAGCTTTGGCTAGAATAGGAACTTTCTCCCCAGGAAAAAAAAAAGTATTCCTTCCCCTGGGAGGTAAGCTGTTTGGAACAAAGAGCCAGAGCTACCCCCAGCTAAAAAAGTCCCCTTAGATATGTCTATTTTCTTCACCTTAACTACTTTTTTTTAACCCTTACCACCTTCATCTTAGAAAATCAATACTGTTTATTGGTTCCAAAGCAGAAGAGTGGGCAATGGGGGTTATGTGACCCTGGGGTCACCCTGCTAGAAGTATCTGAGGTCAGATGTGTATACAGGACCTCCCATCTCTAGGTCACCTTAATTTCTAAATCACCAAGGATACCTCTTTGTTAGAGACCTCACTCTGTTTGAAGGGAATCTATACCCCTCTCCTGGGGTTGGGCATAGGATGCTGCCCTGCCTGCATCCCTGTGTCACGAAGTTCCTGCATCTCTGCATTTCTGCATCCCTACATCCTGGTGTAGGCTATGTGACTCTAAACTTGAAACAGACATGACTGAATTTGAACCAGATGTAAAAGAGGGGATAAAAGGGGCAAACAGGGAAGTTCTTGCTCTCTGTTTCTGGGGTAGGGGAAGAAACTTGTTGCTGGGGTGGCTGCTAGAACTCCCATGTGGAAACTAGATTAGGCTACTTTAAATGTTTCTATCTATCTATTTCTCATCTTTTACCTATCCAAGTAATTCTAATAAACTTTTTTATAATTCTGAGGACCAGAGTCCTAATTTTACTATTACACCTCTGACAGGGTCAGAAATTTCACATTAATAATTGGTTGCTTAATTTTCCCATGAGGGCCTTTGGCCCATTTCAGAGGGGCTCTACCAAAGAAATACCACAGAGCTATGGAACTGACCTGCTAGTGTCTTTTCAGGAGACCCAAAATGCCTTGTCTCTGCCATGCAAATAAATCTGAGCAAGCCCAAAAGCTAAGGCTAGGAAGCAAGTTCATTCTTTCCCCCTCCCTAGCCATATTCCTCTCATCCTGATTGTATATGTTGCAAGCAGAGCTTCTCTTCTGTAGAGAATGATGGGATCACACAGTTAGAGCTAGAAGGGAACTCTAAGGTCACTTCATCTTACAGATGACAAAACTGAAGCCCACAGAGGTTAAATGGCTTGCCCAAAGCCACCTAGGCAATAAGGGGCAATACCTGGGATCTGGAAGGGTTGTTGGAATCCTAATCCAGCTCTATGCTCTTAAATGGCTTTCACTGAAGCTACTTAACAAACATTTAAATAGAAGCAAATTATACCTAATTCAGTCCTTGAAGGGCTCTGATTCCTTCAAGGTGGGAATATTCAAGTTCCTCCTATCAAGACCTCCTGACAAGTGAGCAGTTAGGAGTTACTGTGGCCCCAATTCATCAAACTCCAGCCCACCTGTTGTTGAGCCTCTCTGACCTTGTGGTGGTGGTTGTTCATTTGTTTCAGGTATGTCCAACTCTTGGTGACCCCATTTGAGCATTTCTTGGCAGAGATACTGGAGAGATTTGCTATTTCCTTCTCCATCTCATTTGACAGATGAGGAAACTGAGGCAGATAGGGGAAAGGGACTTGCCCAGAATTACACACCTATTGAGTGTCTGAGGTATGATTTGAACTCTGGTTTCCCTCTGCTCTCTCCACTGAATCACCCAGCCACCCCCTCTGTCCACCTCTCTGACCTTAACTGTCTTCAGATCAGACACAGAATCTGATGCTAGGTCAGCACTTGAAGCTCTGCCAACTAGGCAAAGCCTACCAGAACCTGGACTTTTTTTGGCACAGACCTCTAAAGCCCAGGTTCATTGTTATGCCACAAAAGAGCTTTGGAGGAAAACCTTAGTGAAAAAAAAAATTGACTTTCTGATTTAAAAAGTCATTCTTAGCTCTTCCTTAAAGTTGGGACCCAAGAGCCTATGTTTGCCAAAAGTATTGCCCAATTTCTAGTCAAAGTATTTGATGAGCTAGGATCAACCTGAATTTCTTTACAAAGATTCTATAAGTCACATCTTTTAGTACTTATTGTGTGATCCTGGGTAAGTCATTTAACCTCTCTGTGCCTCAGATATCCTCATCTGTAAAATAGGGATAATAATAGCAGTTTCCTCATAGGGTTGTTGCAAGATTAAAATAATATTTTTAAAGTTCTTTACACATGGGGTGGGGTGCACTTAGGTGGCTCCCGGGATTGAGAACCAGGCCTAGAGAGGGGAGGACCTGAGTTCAAACCTGACCTCAGATACTTTCTAGCTCTGTGACCCTAGAAGTGATTTAACCCCCATTGCCTAACCCTTATCATTTTTCCACATTGGAACCAATATAAGAGAGAAGGTAAAGGAAGGAAGAAAAAATGGTTCTTTGCAAACCTTGAAGTGCTAGTTACATTATTGTTATTACCATCATCTTCTCTGAGCTTCAGGCTGTAAATTACACAAAAGTGGTTCCATACAAAGATGTGGCCACAGGCTGGGGGAGCAGCAGTCTCACTCTCTTGCCCCACCCCCCTCAGGACAAGAGCCAATGACAAGGTAGGCCCAGTGGCTTCAGGTTGGGGGGGGCTGAAGGGAACCCCCGCATTGGCAAAATAAACCAGTATATTCCCCCTCTTTTCAGAAAAATAAATAAATGAATGAATGAATAAATGAATGAATGAATGAATAAATAAATAAGTAAATGAAAAATAAATAAATAAATAAATAAATAAATAAATAAATAGATAAATAAAGGAATAAATTAATAAAGGAAAAGACTGGAGGAAGCACGGGGGAGGGGGAATGAGGGAAGAGCCTGTACAAAGCTTTCCCCCAAGACTCAGGCAGGCAGGCCAACTTTGTTCTAAGGCAGGAACATCCCTCACAAGGCAGTGCCTCCAGGGCTGCAAACATTGTTGTTTTCAACAGGAGGCTGCATGCACTTCCTAGCAGCAGCTTCCCCACATCAATCCCTGCCTGATTAGCTCCTCTCCACCTGGAGAGAGAATGATTTCTGTGTCTCTCTTTATCAGAGGGACACCGAATTTTCTCCCTTCTTCATTTACCCCTAAATCCTCTCTACAGAAGTTCCCAACTTCCATTTCTGTCCCCTGTTCCTTGACCACCTGCCCTCAGCATCCTGGCCCCTCTGAGGCTGTCTTCCCAGCAACCTTGGAAGAGGGCAGTGTGGAACCCTAGAAAGCAGCCTAAAGAGAGGGATGTCTCCTAGAAACTGGGGAGTCATGCTTCCCCTCATGACTGGTGGTGAAATGCTCTTGGGGTGTCATGAATTCCACAGAAATGCTCACAGATTCACATGGAAAGTTCAATGTAATTAAGAATGTTCATCCTCTTACTGCCCCCAATAACAACGGGATTTATTTCTGGATAAACTCATTTCTAGGAATACGAACAAGCAAAGCGTATATAACTAAGGTAGGGTTATCAGTGCTTTGTCCCGGGTCACCAAAATTTAGGGAGCATAACAGTACCATCAGAGGGTGTGTTTCCTCACTACCAGTGGATACATCCAAAGTGAGCTTCTTCCCATTCAGCCCCATCCTCGACAAAGACCATCACATCCCAGGAACACTTCCTTCCCCAAAATCTGCTACCCTGGCTCAAGGTCCATTCCACCTACCACTCTGGCTCCTCTAGTCCTTCAATATAAATACTTTTAAGTGTCCCCAGCGAGAGAGAGTAAAGTCCCCACTCCCTAATTTTCTCCCTAACTTACTCTGGTTTAAGAGATTTGCCCAAGATCACCTGAGTACTAAACCACAGAAGTAGGATTTGAATCGAGGTCCTCAGGCTCCAGAACTGGTGCTTTTTCCAAAGTACAAGACTGCCTCCTAAGTATTTCAGGCATGTCTGACTCTTCATTACCGATTTGGGGTTTTCTTGGCAAAGATCCTAGAGTAATTTGCCATTTCCTTCTCCAGCTCATTTTATAGATGAGGAAACTGAGGTAAACAGTCACACAGCTAATAAATATCTGAGACTGGATTTGAACTCAGGTCTTCCTGACTCCAAGCCCAGCACTCTATCCACTATGCTACCTAACTTCCTTATATGCTAAGGGAATACTAACAGAACAAGCATTTATTAAGTGCCTACTATATGCAAGGAACTATACTAAATGCTTTACATGTATCTCATGTGGAAATAATTTCACAAGCCTTCAAGCTGATATTTAACTATAAGTTGTTACTATTGTCATAATTATATTAATCAAATCCATTTTCATACTTTTAAAAATTAAATTTCATTTAACAAAGAAAGTAATTTTCCCTCTCTTCTACTTTTTTTTTAAACCCTCACCTTCTCCCTTACAATTATCACTGTATATTGGTTCTAAGACAGAAGAATGGTAAAGGCTAGGACAATTGGGGTTAAGTGACTTGCCCAGGGTCACACAGTTAGGAAGTGTCTGAGGCCAAATTTCAACCCAAGATTCCCCCATCTCTAGGCCTGGCTCTCTATCCACTGAGTCACCTACTTGCCTCTATTGGACTTTAAAATTAAAATGGTTGAACTAGATTATTTCCAATTCCTTCTAGACTGGTGACTTTAGTTGTTTTGGATATGTGCAGCTCCTATTTACCACTTGAATTACTATTTCTTATCATTATTCTATATTCCTCGACTGTCTAGCCTGGGCCTGGGCAGAGAAGGAGCTTGGTAAGTACTTGGTGGCTGACTGTTATTTCTTCCTGTCAGTTTAGTGCTCTTTAGTGGATTTGCTATCTGGAGGTGTCCAAGCAGATGTAGAAGACCACTTGTTGGGTACTGTAGAAGAAATTCATGAACAAGGCAGGTGTCTTCTAGCTCTGAAAGCCCATGACTCCCCGTTTCCTTCTCTAATTAGAAGAATACCTCAGAGATATTATGAGTTCAGTTCCAGATCACTGCAATAAAGCAAATTTCTCAATAAAATGAGTCGCATGAATTTTTTGGTTTCCCAGTGCATATAAAAGTTATGTTTACACTACACTGCAGTCTATTAAGTGTGCAATCGTATTATGTTGGGGAAAAAACAATGTACATACCTTAATTAAAAAATACTTTATTGCCAAAAAATGCTAACCATCATCTATGCCTTTAGCAAATCATAATTTTTTTGGTGATGGAAGGTCTTGCCTCAGTGTTGCTGGCTGCTGACTGATCAGAGTGGGAGTTCCTGAAAGTTGGGGTGGCTGTGGCAATCTCTTAAAATAAGACAATAATGAAATTTGCCCCATTTAGTGACTCTTCCTCTCACTTGAACACAGAGGCTATTGTAGACTTATAATTGGTCTAATTTCAATATCGTTGTCTCAAGGAATAGGGAGAGAGAGAGACAGGGAATGCCAGGAGGTGGTTCAGTCAGAACACACACATTAATACATCCATGAAGTTAATGGCCTCTTATGGGTGTGGTTCCTGATGCCACAAACCAATTACAATAAGAACATCAAAGATCATGGATCACAGGTCACCAAAATTGATGTAATAGTAATGAAAAAGTTTGAAATATTTTGAGCATTGCCAAAATGTGACAGAGACAAGATGTGTGCACATGCCATTGGAAAAACAGAGTCAATAGATTTGTTCCACATAGGGCTGCCACAAACCTTCAATTTGTAAAAAACGATATTTATGAAGTGCAATAAAGTGAAGCACAATAAAACAAGGTATGTCTATATATACTCAAGCATGAGCATTGGCCACCTCTCTCTCCTAGGTCTCTCTTTTTTCTAAGGGGCTTCGATTATTGGATAGTATGAAGACAGAATTCCTATTGTTTTCTTTTCTGAAAGAAATAATTTCACCTCAATGGCTCCAGTGACCACAGCAGAGTCACAGGCAGTTTTTCAGGAAGGGTAAATTACTTAGCTGTGGTACCCACTGGGAGCCTGGCTGGATTATCACATCAGATGTAATCTTCCAGCAACAGGGGGGGAAATGCTTTCAGAAAAATGTTTTTTGTCCTTGAATGCTGTCGTAGTGCATCCAATTACACCACTTTCATTTCAGATCCAGGGGAGTGAGCAGGAGGAGATGACTACAGCTGAAGCAAGTCAACATGGCAAACAGAAATCAGAAGGAGAATACAAGTTAGCGTGTGCCCTCTTCAGCCAGGGAGAGAACATGGCAGGATTAGTTTGGGCCCACCTTGGAATGACCTTGAACCTAAATAACAGATGAGGAGAAGGGTCCCAATTCTCTAGTAGTTGGGGGGAGGGGAGGGAGAAGCAATATCTGTTTCTTTTCCTTCTTCCGTCTCCCAGGGTTATATCCAGATGTAAAAAAACAGGAGGTGTAGGTTTAAGCCCTAGCTCTTCATCTCTATGAGCTTTTTTCCTTCTCTGTTAAAAGAGGGAACTGGATCTTTAGGGTTCCCTCAAAAGCTAACATTCCATGACTCTATGACTTAGATTCATAACCTTTCAGAGTCTGGAGGATCTTAAGAACCATCTAGTCCAATAGCCTTATAAAACAGAGGACCAAAAAGTAAAGTCACAGTGCCAGTGACAAAGTTGAGATTAGCCTCTCATTCTTCCTCCCATGGTACATCAAGTTTTTTCCTCCTCTGAAACTGTTTTCAAATTACTTAGTCCAACTATAACAGTCTATCTGTAGTTGGTCAGGCCCTTCTTGAAGCCTGTTTGGCTAATTCTTCATCACTCTTTTCTTCCTACTTACCAAAGGATCCTACCAATTTCCCAACAGACAATGGATGGCTCTGAAATACTATCTTTGAAGAGTCCCTGGACACTGTCTGGGGTTATTTATTGATTAGAAAATTGCCTGATATTTCAACTACTTGATATGGAATAGCTTCTTTTTAAAAAAATTTTCAATCCACTGCCTTATTTATTCCCTGATTGCCAAGATTTCTTAGTAGAATTCTACCTTCTTACTGAAGTTCCTATTCCTAAGAGAGCTTTTAGAAACTGATAAGTCTCTTTCATCCAATCTCTCAGCCAAGAATTGTAATGGGTGTGATTCTCTACATCTTCTCCAAAGCACAAATCAAATCTTAGATTTACTGAATTGTCAGCTCCATTATGCATCTATCTGCCCTCAAAGCCCTTTGCTCACTAGAAGACAGCACTGCTTAAAGACACCAAGAGGGCTGCTATTACTAGTATAATGATAAACAGTGGCAAGAAAGCTAGTATGTCTATGCTGTTACTCCAGCTGCCAAAGTCCCAAGTCTCTGTCCTTTCTCCTTCCAAAAATCCACATCCATTTCCTATGTCTGTTCTCCCCGACTCTGTTATCTGTGTCTGTAGAACCATCCCACTCTTTAAACATCAACCCTGCTACTATCAGGTGCCACACATCCTGAGAGGAAAGAAATTTGATAAGTGAACCTCTGGTGGGATATCAGAGTGCTTTCAAGAAGCTGGGATGTCCATCTTACACAGGGGGAGAGTTTATGAATTATAGTTATTTTGCCTAGGTTTCTGTTGTTTTCACAGATTATCAGAGTTAAAAAGAATCTAAGAAAATGTACAGTTCAACCCCTTCTAAACAGCAAAGCCCTTTACAAAAGGCCTATAGGGATAAGAAACCCATCACCAACTAAGGAATCCTATACCGCTTGGACAGATCTCAATTAAGTTGTTTTCTTACATAGATCTGATGGGTACCTCTATTCATTGTTCCTAGTTCTTCCCTCTAGGGCCAAGCAGAACTAATCTTTCTCTATGACAGCCTCTTAAATATTTTAAGACAAATATTATGTCTCCCTTTTCCCCTCCATTTCCAAGTCTTCTCCCAGCTAAACATCCTAGTTCCTTCAACCAATCTTGGTATGACATGGTTTCAAATCAAACTGGACTTGGAGTCAGGAATTTCTGGGGTCAAGCCTCACTTCAGATATTTAGTAGCTTGTGACTCTAGATAAGTCCTTTACCTCTAGGAGTTTTAGTTTCCTCCTGTAAAAAATAGAGTCAGTCTGGATGACACCTAATATCCCTTATAAAGAACGGATAAAACTGGAAGCCATAGGAGCATAGATTTAGAATTATAACCTTAAAGTTATGCTTCTATGTCCTCTGCTTACCTGTCAAATCAATTTTAGACAGACAGACAGGTAGAGTGGTCAGTTATATTCTTGTTGTAAACAATCTCTTTCTTCTTTCTTTTACGAGGATAAAAATCAATTCTCAAAAACCTAGTTATCTCCTACATGGGTTTAGGCTAGCAAGTGTTCACAAGCAGTAATCTTGGGTAACATTCCCTAAATACATTCTAAGGAAAAGAAAAAAGAATCCTAACATGGCATAATAGATCAAATACTGGACTTGGATTCAAAAGCCCCGAATTTAACTGCCACTTACTTTGTATGTGTGGTAGCTAGGGGCATCCTATAACCCCATTCCTAATGGACAGCTATCCCAGATTTAAGGTGCTCTATGGATCTGCATCCCCTGAAATTATGGTTCACAGTATCCTGTGGGTGTGCTTATTACTTCACTAGACAGGCAGAGGTCAAATTGGTTCAAAGAAAAGGCATTTAATGAAATGGCAACAAAATATAATCCCCATAACCCTGAGACACACTTTCCCACAAATCTACACAGCATCTATAGGAAGAGCAGACACATGGCCAAGGAACATGCATGAAGGCACACATGCCTGTTAAGCAGCACACAGTCAAGGTACACACATGGAAAATTGTTCTTTATCCTTCATTTCAAGGGGATCAATGATATTGTGAGATATTGTCTTGACTTGCTCATGAACTGGATTTCAGTGAAATAGAGCTGCATGAAGTCATATGTCTCTCTTCCAGACATCCAAGTCCAGTGATAACAAAAGTCAGGGCAACTGGCAATGGCCTAAGATGCAGCAGGTGACCCTAGCATCTCCATATCTGATCAAGCTCTTAGCACTTGCTTCAGCCCTCATCATGACCATTAGAACAAACTGTTCTCCTCTCACCATTCTATTGGGGAAGGCTTCCCTTGCATGGGGTAGACATCCCCCTAACTCACTGACAGGTTTGAAGCCTATAAACCACCTTCAATCTGGTTTAGCCTGCCTGCTGAGACAGTTTTGTGGAAAATTACTCATGTAGGGAACACCTACACCTAGGAATGCAAGTACATGGCCTTACCTAAAAAGAAAATTCTTACTCAATTGTGAAGTAGAAAAGCCCTTTATTAGCATCCTTGCAAGAGCTCGTGCCCCATGGGAGTTTAGTAACAGGCATACCTTGAGGGCAAGCACTGAAAGATATAGTTCCTAAGCCCAGTGTGGGAAGCCCTCCCCTGCTTCCTCAGTGGCTGAGAAAATCCAAAGGTTACAGTCTATCTGAAGAAGATAACTTGAGAATTATCTCTCCTTATATGGTCTCCCTCTGCTCCTTGACCATGAAACACAGTTGAGCTCTGATACAGAACTAGCTAAATTGGCTTTCTGCTAGGTTTGCTCCTACTGGGACCACAATTTTGACCACAGGGCTCTTTCTGATTGGCCAAGGGATCCAGGTTGAGGTTTGGAGGGTGAAATAGGTGTGAAACAGCCCAATTTGATGGTAGATGTCTCCAATGAAAATCCCCATTTCCTTCACATGGAGGGGCAGCTCACACTCTCATGCAACAAGCCACTCAAGTCTTCTTGTAATGTCAGTCCTTCCTATTGTTCTCATGGTCTCTACTAGATTGTGTGCTCTGCTGGACCCAGGGTCTTTACTGCTTTTTAGCTTCTGGCACTGCTGAAATCCTTGGCTCTGCCTAACTCAGGCAAAAGCAAATGTTGCTTTCTTAGCTAAAAGTCTTTTCTATAGGCTTTTTCCAGGTCTTTCAGAAAAGAGAGAAAAGAAACTTTATTCTAACACTGGCAGAAAGCTTTTCCCCTTCTTCTTCCCTCAGTCTTGACAACTGGAAACCATAGATTCACCTGGGCACCAAAATTCTTTAGAACCAAAAGCAAGATGGTCCCTAAGCTAGCTCCCTGAGGTTTGGTCGTTTCTTTGGCTTGCCCTTTCTAGGCCAGGGCTTGGGTCCCTGGCTCAGAAACTTCACTCTAGCTTATAGTAAATATTCCATATGCTTTCCAATTTTCATCTCTGAGTCAAATAATAATTATTGAGCCAATAATGACTAAACAGCTCTGGGGGGTATTGAAGTTCCCTAGTTTTTTCAAAACCATTCATTCTCCCATTTTACACAGACTGCCCAAAGCCGGGACCTCCCTACTTTTCACCTCTAACTCCCTTTTGAGTCATTTGCCATATTAAAATTAGTAAGTTCCTTGAAGTTGGCATAAAGTCCCTTTGCTTATTTTTATATCACCAACAATTAGCACAGTGCTAGACACATAGCAAATACTGATTATGGCTTTTTCATTCATTCATTCAGATGGTTTTGGGGGCATTTCCTTACATATATCAACTTAGCAGAAATTGCTTCCCCTCCCAAGGGCTTGGTATCTTTGTCTGCAGAGTAAAGGGTTTGAATCACTAAACTTCATACTCTATGATTCTCTATGGAGATTCTTTCATTCATTTTATAATTAGAACCTGAATGCCAAAGGTCAGTTAGCTCTCCATAGACCTTCAGAACTGAAGCAACAACAATTACCCGATGCTTTATTTTCAAGATTCAATTTTTTAAAGTCTTATTTTCCATTCAGTCTGTCTTCTTTGGAGTATGATTTTAAGTTTCAGAAATTCATGTTTTAATGTGAATTGGCTTTGATTTTTATTGAGAGGCTTTCTGGGGTGTGACATTCTAATCCAAATGACTGTATTTGCATATCCATGGTCCTTCCCTGGGACTGATACAGTTGGCTGCCTGAACTTAGCCGGTTTTAGATATGATGGAAATGTAGAGGAAATGGTTGTTCTTCTCTCTCAAGAAGTATAAAAATAGGAACTGTTTTGAAAGAAAATATTTTCCATGGATTTCTAAAGTCTGGGCTCCTACCATACACCACACTCTTTTATTTCACGTAAAGGAGAACAAAGAGAGGGCTAGAGGTATAATTCTCTTACATTTGCAGGGTTACATGTGTCCTTTGAAATTCTGATTAGCCCTAGTGGAGAGTGGTATGTTTCTCCCTAGTCAGTAAATTGTATTTGTTCCATTCATTTCTGCAATCACTTATGGCTCTCTGTTTCACGGTCATATTTTTTACTGTCCCTCTTGAGGTTAGAGAACAGTTCTCCATATCCCCAAACTATAAAGCTGAGCATACAGTAGGAACTCAATAAATACTTGAATTGTCCTTAACTTCAGCTCCTTTTTCAGCATGTAGCCATTTACAGTCTAAGTCTAAATAATTACACCTATGTGCCAGTTGTTGTATTTCTATATTGCATTTTCACTATTACATGCTATCTTTTCTAGCAAACTATTTAATCCAAAGGAGCATAATTCCCTGGTGAATCTTCTTGAAATTGTACAATCCATAGTTGGTTGCCTGAGACAAAACTAGAGAAAATGGCCTCATGAGTTAGGTACCCAGATGTGCCTCATTAGGAGAAAAAAATATTTACCATAAGAGGCCAGCTAAGCATAAGAAGAGATTATTGAGAGGTGAGGACACTGTGAAGTGGAGCAATACCCTGAAAGAGTAGGCCCAAGCTCAAAAATTCCTCATATTTGTACCTTCCTTCCCACTCCCAGTCACCACACTTGTCTAGGATTTCAGCCTTGCATGTCTTGGCACCTTCTAACAGGTCTCTTTCTCTAGTCTTCTCCCTTCCAAGTCATGCTATATATGTTCTAATATATTATTAATATTAATATGTTAATGTTCCTAACACATACTTCTGACCATGTCTGTCACCCCTTTAGACAAAAATTTTTTAATGATTCTTCCCTGGTTAGTGAATAAAATTTAAATTCCTTAATTTGGCATTCAAGGGTCTCCACAATTTATCCTGCCTATTCATTTCAACATGTCTTGAGTATCTAGGTTTTTGATGAAAGGTACTGCAACCCCAACTTTATCCTCCAGCAGGCCAGCCTATTCACAATACCTCAAACACACTCTGCATGTTGAAGTGGACACTGCCCTGACCAAGAGACTCAAGAACTCTGAGATCTAAACCCCATTCTGCCGCTGACTCCCACAAAGTGACTTTGGGCAAGTTACCCCCCATCTCAGAGCCTGTTTTCCAAGTAGAGAAACCAAGGGCAAGTAGGGAAACCGAGGGTTTTCAGCTAGTCCAAAATACAATACCAAAGCTGCCAGGCTCTGTTTGAGACAAAGATATGCTTAAGAAAAATAGAAATGTATACTGAATAATTGGAGAACACTGACCCAGGCTCACAAGAAGCAAAGCCTAGGATTGAGGCAGTGAGATGGCACACTGGATAGGGGCAGAGTCAGAAAGACTTGGTTTCAAATCTGATTTCAGACACTTCCCAGCTGTGTCACCCTGGGCAAGTCACTTAACTTACCTAGCTCCTTTTGTTCTTCTTTCTTAGAATTGATACTAATTATTTTATTGAATGCCTTCACTTTAAACCAATTGCATACTCCAGCTAACTAGAGAGGGGAAGGAGATAAGAATTTACACAGTTTACTATGTTCCAGGCATCATACTAAGAACTTAAAAAAAAAATATTATCTCATTTGATCCTGACAACTTTGCAAGGTAGTTGCTGTTATTATCCCCATTTTACAGTTGAGGAAACTGTAGCAAAAAGAAGTTAAATGGCTTTCTCAGGATCACACAGCTAGAAAGTAGCCAAGGCTGGATTACAGGCCAAGCACTATCCCCTACAGCACCAGCTGCTCCATAAACAGGTCAATGAGAGTTCCCCAAGTATTACATTCAGAGGATTTTGACTGGGTTGTTTTAATGGGCCTTTCAAGTTCAAAGATTATTATTTCTGGTCTGGACTTTAGCCTTGCTCATGCTTCTGCAATAGAAGCTCATATTTCCCACTGTTTCAAAGATATAAGTTTATATCTTTTCATTTTCACTATGTAATGAACAAACATTTAAATATATATGAAACATTTACATTTACATGTATATATATGAACATAAAGAATGAGGAATGAAAGTATGAAAGATTTCTTTGATAAGTAATTTACATTTGCTTCCCATCCTATGATATTTCCAATTAATATGCCAGGTTTTTATTTTAATCAAAGTCTGTACAACTTCAATCAAATCAAATCCATCCAACTATCTATCCCAAACATTGATGAACTGAGTGTTTTATGAGTGATGTGAAAAGCACTATATAATTGCAAATTATAGCAGTAATCAGCAATCTGACCCACATTCTTTCTCCATTAATAATCCTGAGATCCAGAAATGACTTCTCATGAATCTTTCTCCAGAAAATGATTCTAGGAAGAATAGAGCTGTCTGCTATATTCACTTAATTTAGATTAAGATGAAAACAGGAATTTTATCCTCCCAGAAACATAGGCTCTATTTTAAATCATGAGTTCTGTAATTAATTATATTTATAATTCATGGAATTTTAGACTCTCAGAGCCAAGCAAGATCTTAGCAGTCATCTAGTCCAATACCCTGGGATTGACAAATGAAGCAGTAAATAGTAACACAGAAGGGTTAACTGGCTTGCCTAGTAAATTAGTTGCAGGGGTAGGGCTAAGGTCTCCTGACTCCCAGTCCAGTGTTCTTTCCACTTTACATTAAAACAAAAGTTGATCATCTAACTAAAGACAGCTCCCAGGAAATGCTAGTTCCACAGGAAAGACCTTTCCTGGGTTCTGTCACATGCAGAAGTATAACTGAAAATGGTCAATAATTGTATCTGACATTTAAATTCGATTTGTTCCTTTATCTAAGGAGATGATAAAGTAGGCATCTTCAAAATAGGGGATTTGTCTTTACAACAGCAAACTCTAATGGAAATCTGGACAATGGAATCCATCCCAAAGCAAAGAGAGCTGTCCCTTGGCCCCTACTAAAGTTCAATCACATTTCTTCCAGATCTGAGTTTTTCTGGATTATTTATCTTTTTAGTTTCCTTCAACAAAAAGGACAAAAAACAAAACAAAACAAAACATGCTTCTATTGAGATTCTCCAGTATCCAAAGAGCCACCTGAAATCTTCCAGTTCCAATCTTGACCCTCATAACTCTTCTGGTGTTCCCAATCATGAGTTGTAAAAACAACCGAGTCCTAAGATATCGCCTATTCAAAAATAAACTTGTGGAGCAGATTTCCAAAGGATGTTAGTACATGATTATCAGTTATAGAGATTGTACTAAGTAAAATCTATATTATCACACTTATCTTTTAAATTCCCAGGATCATACAGCTAGAAAGTGTCTGAGGTCAGATTTTAACCCAGATCCTCCCAACTCCAGGCCTGGCATTCTATCCATTGTGCTAGCTACCTGTCCCTCATTCTCAGAATTATTTCAGAACTTGACTACTACCTTGGAAAGATCACAACCAAAAATTCGCTTCTTGCATATATCTCCAGAGTTCTTGCCCCAAAGAAAGATATTTAGTATGAAATTTTTAAAGTATCAGAATATCTATAAAGTGAAAAATCCAAAGAGCATCAAAATACTAAAGTTGAAATCTATGATTCATACATTTAGAGCTGGAAGGGATATCAAAAGACTTACCCAAGGTGACCCATATCAAAGGAGCCAGAGCTGGGATAGGAAACCAGATCTTCTGATTACAAAGCCAGCACCCTTTGTCCAAAAACAAAACCCTTTTGTCATAAAAAAAAAAATATATATATATATATATAAATAGAATGGTATGTCATGGCAACTGCCATTATCCCCATTTTTATTTTTATTTTGATCTATAAGTCACCATCATCTTTTCCTACAAATCTAAACACAAATGATATTAAAAGAAATAATAAAAAAAGCAATAAGTACTTACTCTGTGCCAAGCCATACATACCCCAACTGCTAGGGATAGATAAAGAAAAGTGAGTGTCCTCAAGAAGCTCACATCCTAGTAGAGAGAGCGAACACATAGCAGAGAGTTCACCTACAGGTAGGGTGGACAGGCTCAGTGGAACAAGTCAAATGATCCTGTAGTTTCTTTAGAGTCATTTCCATTAATAAAAACACATAAGCACATCCATTTGTTGACTAATTTGATAGTGACAAAAACTTTAATGTTGAGAACATTCATTTCTAAGTCTTTGATTGCCAAGTCTTTTGAGGAGGGGGGTTGTACTGCCCGCAGAAGCCATTTTTGTCCTGCCAAGATTTTGTAACTCTAGAGAAGGAAAGAGAAGGGAATGTGCATTTATATAGCACCTACTACATGCCAGGCACTGTGCTCAGCACTTTGTAAATATTATCTCATTTAATCTTCACAACAACCCTGGAAGGGCGATGCTGTTATTATCCTCATTTTACAGTTGAGGAAACTAAAGCCAACAGGCTAAGTGATTTGTCCAAGGTCAAGCAATTAAATTTATTTAGTAACTATAATGTGCCATGAACCATACTAAGTTCTGGGGGTACCAAAAGAGGCAAAAGATAGTCATTGCCCTCCAGAAGCTTATAATCCAATGGCAGAGATACATGCAGGGGAAGTAAGGAAGAGATTATTATTCCTAAAGATCATTAAAGATCATTAAAGACCATTTCACTGAGCACCTCCTCCAAACTCACACCCAAGAAGCAGAATGGGACTTCAGATTTTTTGGTTTGATTTTTATAGTACCTCCCCTCTCCTGCTTCCCCATTAGACCTGAGTCAGTCCTAGTCAATAAACATTTATTAATCACTGACCATGTGAAAGGCACTGTGCTAAGTAGTAGAGATACGAATAGTCCTTGTCCTCAAGGAAAACAATGCACCAAAGATAGTTGAAAAGGTGTGAAGGAGCCCAAAGGAGTGCAGCCAGGTGGGATAAATGAAGAGGTGCCTAGGCTGGGTGCCCTCTTTTAATGAAGGTTCTAGGAGGAGCTCTGTGCTCTGCCCCCCAATCCATAGGGGTCTCAAGAGCAGTAGATGTGATCTTATTTTTTTTAAGCCCTTACCTTCTGTCTTGGAGTCAGTACAATGTATTAGCAGAAAAGTGGTAAAAGCTAGGCAATGGGGGTTAAGTGACTTACCCAGGGTTACACAGTGTCTGAGGCCAGATTTGAACCTAGGACTTCTGTCTTCAGGCCTGACTCTCAATCCACTGAGCTACCCAGCTGCCCCCAGTAAATGTGATCTTAAGGGATGAAGATGTCACCAGAATGTCATGAAGAAGCCCAAAGGAAGGCAATCAGGTGGGAAATGAGAAAACTCAGTTTCATCACTAGTGGGATTGTGCAGAATATATTGGGTTCCTAACCTTGATCAACAGAAACCTCTCAGTTCAAATTGTTCATCACCTTCCTTTAAATCTGAATGTTGATGATGTGGAAATGAGTGAGTTTTAATATCATCTACTCCTAGTTCAGACAAGTTTAATGAGTTTGAACTGAGGGATGACCGCACATGACTTTTGTCACAATTTCATCCAAAAACTCAGACTCTCTATATTACATCCTGACCTATACCTTTTAAGGCAATGGTATGCAATAAATTAGGCAACTAGGTGGCATAGTATTTGAACACCAGGCCTGGAGTCCAGAAGATTCATTTTCCTAGGTTCAAATTTGGCCTCAGACACATACTAGCTGACTTTGGACAAGTCACTTAACCCTGTTAGTTTCAGTTTCCTTATCTGTAAAATAAGCTAGAGAAGGAAATGGCAAATCACTCAGTTTACCAAAAACAACAACAACAAAAAAAATGGGGTCACAAAGAGTCAAATACAACTGAAATGACTGAATATGTTACAGATCAGTGTCTGGAACTAGTTGTTCTAACTTTGGAATCAGAGCTATTATATTAATGAAGATGGTACCCTGAGGTCACCCTGTGTTTATACAGTTTCAGTAGGGGCCTCCAGTCTTTAATAAGGTGGCATATTCAAATCCCTCACTTCAACTGTTCCCTGATGTTGCATGCAAATGGTTATATAAGATGGACAGATTTCAGAATCCGCAAACTCAACGTACTTTCTGTCATTCACCTGAATAAGACTTCCATGAAATTTGATGGACCCCAACAATGTTCATTCATAATGGAATGATGAAAAAAATTAGTGATTTAGATAATAGAATGGTTTTTATTGGCAAAATACTTGTTTTTTTTCTTTATTCATCTTTGTTTCATGGTTTAAAATGTCTTCCTATTACTACTGGCATGATTTGTGCTCAGAAATTGACCACTAGCATGAAATTATGGGTATATTTCCTGCATTACATTAATGGATTTCACAGAATCACATTTACCAGAAAGAAGATGTTTTCTCCTAAATTGTTTACTTTTGAGATTCAAGTCATCTTGAGTGTATGAATAGGTAGTTACCACTTATTTCTGCTCTTGTTTGGGATGCTGTTCTACTATTCATAGCCCTTCAAAATGCAGACCTTCCTACCTTTGCAGTCTTCTTCCACCTTATTCCCTAACACATACTCTTTGATCCAGTGACACTGGCCTCCAGGCCTCTTCACAAACAAGCACTCCATCTCTCAGTTCTACGCACTTTCTGGCTGACCTTCATGCCTAGAATGTTTTCTTTCCTTCATTCTTCTAACCTCCCCACTTCCTTTAAGTCCCAACTAAAATCTCATCTTTTATAGGAAGCCTTCCACAACCCCAATTAATTCTAGACCTTTCCCTCTTTTTATTTTTTATATTTATCCTGTATAATAGTATACTTTATACATATTTGTCTATATATTTTCTCCTTCATTAGACTATAAGCTCCTTCAGAGCTGACACTATCTTTTGATAAGCATACATTCTTTCTACATAGTTGACCTGGATTCAGTCTTAGCCAATCCATAACATATTCTTGGTATATGTTGTGGGATAAATAAATGAATGGAATTAATTGAAAAGTATATATTAAGTGATTCCCATATGCAGAGCACTAATGGTGATGAAAGGGTGTGGGAACGGCCCGGTGATATGGCTTTCAAATGTATCATTTGAGGCAAAAGGATGAGGAATAGAAAGAGAAAAGCAATAAGGAAATGCAAGAACATGCACCCTAAAATCAGTTCAGGAAGGAAGGGGGGTAAGAATATAGAGAGAGACAACGATTTCAGGGGATAATTGAGGAGAAAATCAGACAGGTCACTAGAAAAGTAACTATAATCTAAAGAATGTATGGTAATAGAAATACAGAATAGTGTTTTTAAATTTCCTTATCATCTTTTTCAGAACAAATCATGAAAAGCACTAATTAGTAAATAATACAGAATCTTTTAAGTTGGGAGAGATCTCAGAAATCAAGTAGTCTAATAGATATAGTCTCTGATACAGTCATCCATTCTACATAAATACCTTTAATGATCAAGAACTCGACTTCTGGCCAAGATGGCGGCTTAAGAAAGCTAAAGTTCAGATCTCCGGAAACCCTTCCTTACCGATCTCAAACTATATGCTCCTAGGGCACCGAAATTCAAAACAAACAATAGCATAGACCCCAGGAATCCTCCTCCTGGACCTGGATCAAAAGGTACACCCCCCCCCCAAAAGCCAGAACCCAAGATCACACGGATCTAAGGGATAGGCAGAGGGAAGGTCCCAGGACCCATCCCCCCAACCCAGAGCACTGAGTCCGAGGCAGCAGAGGGAACCTCAGAGCCTCAGGGCCGGCTATTCTGAAGGCCACTTCCTGAAAACAACCTGACTCAGTCAAGGGGGCACCCAACACTGACAGCAAGGAAAGAGAGAGAGGTGGGGGGAGCCTGTAAACCCCTAGCTGGATCCTTCCATCCGAGTCTCACGGAAGGTCCCTGCCTCAGGGCATACTCAGTTCAACCCATAGAAAGTTAATCCTATCAGGAGCCCTCGGAGCTCTGGGAAGCTGCGGCCCCTCCCCCCTCAGAGTGCAGGCTCTTCTGGCCGGCTAAGTCATTGAAACAAACAACTCGCGGAAAGGACGAAGCCAGGCTCAGAGCGTGAAAGTAAGGCAACGGAGAAGCACCGGGAGGGAACTGAGGAGGGCAGAAACACTGAAACACCAGCAATTCCTGGCTTCCCCGGGAAGACAGAACAACAACTGCATAGAACGGACAATTTGCCTAGGGCTAAAGCCTCTGAACACCAGACAGAGATAAGAAAAGCTAGTCCTCCCCACTCAGATAGAGATGGCAAACTCCACAGAAGCACAAAAGCCTCAAAACTCCAAGAAAAACAAGAAGAAGGGGGTGACTTTGGACACATTTTATGGAGCAAAAATACAAAATACAGAGGAAATAGAAGAGGAAACACAAGCAAATGCTCAGAAACCTTCCAAAGGAAATGGAAACTCTCCACAAACCCATGAAGAATTTGAATCGGAAAGGATCAAAAACATGGAAGCCTTCTGGGAGGAAAAGTGGGAAATAATGCAAAAGAAATTCATGCATCTACAAAACCAGTTTGACCAAAGTGAAAAGGAAAACCAGGCTTTAAAGGTCAGAATTAGGCAACTCGAAGACAACGAGCAAGAATTAATAAAGCAAAACCAAAAGACCAAGAACTTAGAAAAGAACATAAAATATCTCACTGACAAGGTCATGGACTTGGAAAATAGAGGGAGAAGAGACAATTTAAGAATAATTGGACTACCAGAAAAGCCAGAAATAAACAGCAAACTTGACATTGTAATACAAGATATAATCAAAGAAAATTGCCCAGAGATCCTAGAACAAGAGGGCAATACAGACACTGAAAGAGTTCACAGAACACCCTCTACACTAAATCCCCAAAAGACAACTCCCAGGAATGTAATTGCCAAATTCCAAAGCTTTCAAGCAAAAGAAAAAATCTTACAAGAAGCCAGAAAAAGACAATTTAGATATAAAGGATTGCCAATCAGGGTCACACAAGACCTTGCAAGTTCCACTCTGAATGACCGTAAGGCATGGAACACAATTTTCAGAAAGGCAAGAGAGCTGGGCCTTCAACCAAGAATCAGCTATCCATCAAGACTGACTATATACTTCCAAGGGAAAGTATGGGCATTCAACAAAATAGAAGATTTCCAAGTTTTTGCAAAGAAAAGACCAGAGCTCTGTGGAAAGTTAGATATCGAAAAACAAAGAGCATGGAATACCTGAAAAGGTAAATATGAAGGAAAGGGATAAGGAGAAAAATGTTATCTTTTTCTTTTTCCCAAACTCTCTTCTATAAGGACTACATTTATATCAATCTATGTATATTAACATGTGGGGGAAATGTAATGTGTAAATAGGGGGAAAAGAAAGACCAAATAGAATAATCTTTCTCACACAAAGATTCACACAGCAAGGGGAGGGGAAGAAAACTCCTATAAGACGGAGAGGAAGAGAGTTTTTACTTAAACCTTACTCTCAGGGAAATCAACTCTGAGAGGGAAGAACATCCAGATCCATTGGGATCTTGAATTCTATCTTACCCAACAAGGGAAAGGAGAAGGGAAAACCAAGGGGGGTAGGGGAGAGGAAACACAAAAAAGGGAAGGAAGAAGAGGGGGGCGGGGGAGGGAACAAAAAGGGAGGGACTAGAAAGGGAAACATATCAAGGGAGGGGACAAGGGGGACTGCTTTAAAGTAAATCACTGGACTAAAAGGTAGAGCTGAAGAAGAAAGGTTAGAGTTAGGGAAGGATATCAAAATGCCAGGGAGTCCACAAATGACAGTCATAACTTTGAACGTGAATGGGATGAACTCACCCATAAAACCTAGACGAATAGCAGAATGGATTAGAATCCAAAACCCTACCATATGTTGTCTTCAAGAAACACACATGAGGCAGGTAGACACCCACAAGGTCAGAATTAAAGGATGGAGTAAGACCTTCTGGGCCTCAACTGACAGAAAGAAGGCAGGAGTGGCAATCATGATATCTAATAAAGCTAAAGCAAAAATAGACCAGATCAAAAGGGATAGGGAAGGTAATTATATTTTGTTAAACGCGACTTTAGATAATGAGGAAATATCATTAATCAACATGTATGCACCAAATAATATAGCACCCAAATTTCTAATGGAGAAACTAGGAGAATTGAAGGAAGAAATAGACAGTAAAACCATATTAGTGGGAGACTTGAACCAACCATTATCAAATTTAGATAAATCAAATCAAAAAATAAATAAGAAAGAGATAAAAGAAGTGAATGAAATCTTAGAAAAATTAGAATTAATAGACATATGGAGAAAAATAAATAGGGATAAAAAGGAATACACCTTCTTCTCATCACCACATGGCACATTCACAAAGATTGACCATACATTAGGTCACAGAAACATGGCACACAAATGCAGAAAAGCAGAAATAATAAATGCAGCCTTTTCAGACCACAAGGCAATAAAAATAATGATCAGTAATGGTACATGGAAAACCAAATCAAAAACTAATTGGAAATTAAACAATATGATACTCCAAAATCATTGTGCAAAAAGGAATAATAAAGTGGAGGAATTCCATGGAGACTGGAACAACCTCCAGGAAGTGATGCAGAGCGAGAGGAGCAGAACCAGGAGAACATTGTACACAGAGACTGACACACTGTGGTACAAGAGAACATCATGAACTTCTCCATTAGTGGTGGTGTAATGTCCCTGAACAATCTGCAGGGATCTAGGAGAAAAAACACTATCCATAAGCAGAGGACAAACTGTGGGAGTAGAAACACCGAGGAAAAGCAACTGCCTGACTACAGCAGTTTAGGGGACATGACAGAGGAGAGACTCTAAACGAACACTCTAATGCAAATACTAACAACATGGCAATGGGTTCGAATCAAGAACACATGTGATACCCAGTGGAATCACGTGTCAGCTATGGGGGGTGGGGGGGAGGAAAAGAAAAAGATCTTTAATGAATAATGCTTGGAAATGATGAAATAAAATATTATAAAATTAAAAAAAAAGAACTCACTGCCTTTCAAGGCTGCCCTTTCCATTTTGGGACAGCTTTCATTGTTAAGGGGTTCTTCCTTGTACTGAGCTTAAATCTCACTACTTATAATTTCCAACCATTCATTCTAGTTCTTCTCTCCAAGGTCAAGCAGAACAAGTTTACACTTTTTCCATGACAGCAATTCCACCATTCAGTAAAAATAACTCCAGCTCTGGAATTAGAGAACCTGGGATCAAATACCCTCATTCATGCTTACTACTGCTGTGACATTGGACAGGTCATTTAACCTCAGTGAACCTCGGTCTAATCTAAAAATAAGAAAATTGGACTGGGTGCCATCTGAGGGCTTTTAGCTTTAAATCTGTAATCTCCCTATTGTATGACTTTAAAACAGCTGTCATATCTTCCTTTCCAAGTCTTCTCTTTTCCAGAATAGACATTCTAATCTCTTCAGCAGACTCATGATCATTATTGGGCTGTAGCCAGATAAAAACTAAAAGTAAGTATGATGAAAATACAACACATTTGTATCCTAAAACAGCATAAGAAGACAATGTGAATAGGACAAGTGTAAAAACTCAAAAGGGCAGAGAGGCCACATGACCCTAAAACTTTTTCAGGGGGCATCAACCCTCAAATCTTCATCTTTCAATGGGTAAACTCTCCTGAAAGGATGTCAGAGGTTATCCTGTCCAGTCCAACCCTCTCATAGGTGTGGAAATTGAAGCTGGAGAGATTAAGCAATTCCCCAAAGTCTTAAAGGTGGTAATTGTCAGAAGTGGTACTTGAACACAGGTCATGAGACTCAATGGTCAAGCATTCCACTTCCTCCTTTGGGAATGGGGGGAAGGGGGGGGCATAACAGCTAACACCCAGGCTCTAACTTAATTCTAGAGTCCAGCCATGTAGGAATCATGTAGCTAGGGTAGTTTTACTTGGGAAATATCTACTCTCTTACAGAAGGATAATTTGAACATAAACCATTAAACACTGAAGTTGGAAGAGGCCTTAAAGATTCTTTGCTAGATACTGTGGATAGATAGATAGAGCATACATAAAGCATGGGACTCTGTCTCCATGAAGCTTACATTCTTAACTGATAATTGCATTTTTTAAAAATAAGAGCAAAGTGTTATGTGAGATTCAGTGCCTACTTGAGGGTACCAGGAAAAGCTTCATGTCAGATGTACCATCTGAGCTGGACTTTTGTTGTTCAGTCATTTTAAGCTGTATCTAAATCTTCATGATCCCATTTAGTGTTTTCTTGATGAAGATACTAGAGTGGTTTGCCATTTCCTTTTCCACTTCATTTTATAGCTACAGGAACTGAGGCAGGCAGGGTTAGGTGACTTGCCCAGGGTCACACAACTGATAAGTGTCTGAGGCCAGTTTTGAACTCACGAAGATGAGTGTTCCTGATTCCAAGCTCAACACTCTATTCACTGCACCATCTAGCTGCTCCTGAGTTGCCCTTTTTAGAATGAAATTTAGTAAAGGAACAAGGGGAAGGAAGCAGGGTGAGTTAGGGTAAAGCAAGGGAGGATTGTGCATTTAATAGCTTATAGAGGTCCCAAAGGCACATCCACCTAACCTCTCCAGGGAATTTTAGAGGTGGCCTTCTGCATTGATCCACTGATTCCCCATTTTGTCCAGAACAATGAACATTGGGAAATTTCATTTTACTGAAGCGCAACTGCCATCTAGTGGAAAAAGTAGATGACTGCAGGGCTATCCATCTTTCTACCCCAAAGCAGGGGAAAAAGTTTAGAAGGGAAGGTGAACATTCTCTTCCAAGAACTATAGGATCTTAGAACAAGAAGACACACCACTGGTTATCTAGTCCAATGCCTTCATTTGATGAGTCTCCCCCATCTGTTTCCTCCTTGTAGCACGAGCATAACCCTGGGCAGACCAGCTGCCAAGGGCAATTGGGCAGTGCCAGTATGATTGGGCCAGGCTTTGGCTGGCTTTATGGGCCCTATAATAGTCAAGCTGAGGACAAAGAGTTGTCACCAGCAGAGCAGTCATGAGCATATTAATTATTTACAAGTTAGCCTTCAGTCCTGAGTGTCCCACGTGATCAATGAAGGGAGGGCAAGGGCAGCTGGGTGGCTCAGTGGAGAAAGCACCAGGCCTGGAGATGAGAAGTCCTGGATTCAAATATGACCTCCTAGCTCTACAACCCTGAGCAGATTAACTCCAATTGCCTATCTCTTACTGTTCTTCTGCCTTAGAACCAATGCTCAATATCAGTTCTAGGACAGAAATTAATGGTTTAAAAAAAATGAAGAGGGGCAGAAAATAGGAAATGAAAAAGGAAGGCAATCCTGGGAAGAACTTGACAAGAATCCCAGAACAAACTCAGCATCCCCTTAGTACTTAGATGAGCATAGAGTAAACAGTGAAATCAAGAAATATAAAAGGCCTCATCTCTATGTCATGAATACTTTCTTCTAGAAGATAGTATAAGGCACTGGATATGGCGAATACTGAATATCACAAAAACTAAGGTTGATTATATCGTAACAGAAAGAAAACAAATGGATACTATTGTGGTGCTCATTTCTGAATCAGCTCTCTATGTCAGATCATCAACTGGGTAGAGCCAAGTTCAAAATGAATACCAAATTAACATAAGTCATAAAGATGAGAAGATACAGTGGGATATGTGGTCATTCAAGCATTAAGCCTTGCCACCTTCACTAGGAAAAAAAAAGGTGGGGAAAAAAAGGCAGCACATTGCCCAGATCACTCCTTCACTTGGACAGGCAACCCATGGAGTATATGCACCATATCTTGGACAAGTGGTGTAGATGTACAATGAGCTGAATTCAACAGAATCTTATAGACCAGTCTCATTTTTGAAATTGCAGAGGGCTTTCATTAATCCCAAGCTGCACCTAGCCACAAAGCCCATCTCTTTAATACAAACACTCTCCTGGCGACACAATAGGACCACAAATAGTGGCAGAATATTACAAATAGTAATTTCTGCTAGAGAGGTAACATAACAGACATAATCAAGGATGGAAATGACCAGAAAATAAGGTGGGCCAGAGAATAACAAATAGATTGCTCCAGTACTGCAATAGTACCCACAAGTTTTTTCTTAAATCCTTACCTTCTCTCTTAGAATCAATACAAATATCTGTTCCAAAGTGGAATTGAAGCATTTAGGGTTAAGTGACTTACCCAGGATTACAGAAGTAGGCAGTATCTGGGGTCAAATTTGACCTCAGGACCTCTTGACTGTAGGCATGGTATCATTCACTGAGACACCTAGCTGTCCCTGAGTCTACAAATTGTTCAACATCTTGGTTTTTTTGTTTTGTTTTGTTTTGTTTTTTCATTTGGTTTAACATCTTTTATTAAAAGTACCTCAAATGAGATTATCATCACTTCCAATTTCCACACCAAAATACTGAAGGCACAAAAGTTGTAAGTCATTTAGTGGCTGACAAATGGTCAATTCACAAAATGAGGAACAAGAGTTAGAAAGCCTATGGTTTTCTTCATGGTTACATCTTCAGTGGTATTCAGTAAAAATCTTTTCCTTCCCAAGCCTCACCCAGCTCTCCATTTGGCATCTCTCTAATGCACTGATACATTACGATGTATTGCTCTCCTATGTCTTTCTGACTTCTTCCCACCCCTACCCCTCCTAGATTTTGTAAACTCCTCAAGGGAAGGGACCACCTCTTATCTAAATTTCCTTCAGCACAAGGATCTGCATATAGAAGAAATATAATAAATCTGTTGAATTGACTGAACTATAACTAAAATGTATTTTTAAATGCTGTTTTGGAGGGTGGGGGTGCAGCTAGGTAGCTCAATGAATTGAGAACCAGGCCTAGAGACGGGAGATGCTGGGTTCAAATCTGACCTCAGACACTTCCTAGCTGTGTAACCCCCCCCCCCCCATTGCCTAGCCCTTACCACTCTTCTGCCTTAGAGCTAATACACAGTATTGATTCCAAGACATAAGGTAAGGATTATTTTTTTTTAATGCTGCTTTTCTAAGTCCATGATGGGAAAAAAATTTTTTAATGGTCTAATTTCAAAGACAAAGACTGTAAGTGGGAAAAGGATGCTAAAGATGATGAAGAATGTGACAAAAATGGAGTCACGACAAGAAACTGGGTATACAAACTAAAAGGCTGGAGCAATAAAGAACATAAGGGGAAAACAGATTTGCTTTGAATTAATTCTTTAAAAAGCCTCAATTCTCAGTCCTCCTTATATGTTGCTTACAAGTCAAGAGAAAAAAATCACCTTAAATTCATCGATGTAAAAATGGAGACTTGAATCCAGGACTTCAATCCCCAGAAGTCCTTACTCCACTTCCCCAGAATGCTTTGTAATCTCACTGAATTCTCACCTGGGCCGAGAGCAAATTATGATTTAAAAGGTCTTTGCCATAGGCAGGCTCTTTTTTCTTTCCTGTTTCCACTTGCAAGCAGATGTGGCTCTTTTCATAATGTAGGTGAGGTTGTGTCTAGGCCTCTCTGGGCCTAGACGTGTGCTTTTCTTATTCTGCATTTTCTTTAATCCTTAACCTTTAGTAAACCTCTAAAAATATAATACTCCTTGCAGAGAGAAACTAATTTCTACCTGCCTCAGTTTCCCTAAATTTTAACTCTTACATCACCCTCATCATAGTTAAGTCAGTAACCATTTAATAGTAAAATCATAGCATTTTAGAGTCCTAAAGGACATGAAGGATCACCTTCATTGAAAAACTATATGTACATGTGACCGTAATACAAGGGAACATGTGACTACACAAAATATTAAAGGGAAAATCTAGAGAAAGATGAGGTATCTTAGCTGAGAGACTCAAAGAAGACTTCCTGAAGGTTACATGAGTTTGGCCTCGAAAGAATGGTAGGTAAGCATGTATTGAGTGCCTAATATGTGCTGGGCACTGTGCTAAGTGCTGGGGCTTTAAAGAGGCTAGAGAATTCAGGCAGCAGAGATGAGGAGGAGAATGTAGGGTGAAATGCCCCAGTGAAAATGCCCAGAGCCTGCCTATAGAGTGTCTTGTTCAAGGAAGAGCAAGTAGACAAGTGTCAGTGCATCAGAGTGTGTTCAGGGATTTCAGGGATAAGGTGGACATGAGGGGAAGAAGTGAGAAGATGCAAGAAGATTGGGAATGAAGGAGAGAACCAGATTGTGAAGGACTTTGAATCCCACACAGCGGGTTTCAAATGATTCTGGAAGTAATAAGGATCCAATGAAATTTATTGAAAAGTGCAAGGGAAGAGGGTAACAGTCAGATCTGTGCTTTAGGAAGATTAATTTGACAGCCAAAGGGAAGCGGGACTGGAGTGGACAAAGACTTACTGCAGGAAGACCAACTATAATGCAGGCCTGAGGCGAGGGCCTGCCCCAAGGTGGTGGCAATGGCAGTGGTAGTGGAGGATATAAAAGAGCGAGTTGAGGATGACATCTAGGTTTTGAATCTGGGTAACTGGAAGAATGGTGGTAGTACCCACCATAGTAATACAGAGGTTAAGAAAAAGAGGTTTTGGATATGTTGATTTTAAGATTAAGCTCAGGGAAAGTGAATTCCAAGTAGAAGAAAAGCATTAATAAAGGAATGTAGCGCGTGTTTGGGGTACAGTAAGAAGTCCAGCTAGGGCATATAATGGAGAAAGGAAGTAGTGGAATGTCAGACTGGAAAGGTTAAATTGGGATTACACTGTGAAAAGCCTTGAATATCAAACTAGGACTTAAATCTGAAATCTAACATGGACAACGAGAAACTATGGACTAGCTAAAGAATTAGAAAGTATGAAAATGAAGACCATGGAAAAGCATGGGAAGATTTTTATGAACTGAAACAAAATGAAATAAGCATAAACATGAATGATTACAACAATGTAAATTGAAGAAAACAACAATAACCAAAAAAAGACACTACATAATGATCAAGATTGGCTCTGAAGAGATAAGAAAATATACTTGATCCCTCCTCTTTACAGTCATGAAGGCTATGATAAGGAACATTGCATGTACAGTCATTCAGTTGATACAGAAGTTAATTTTGCTAACCTTTTTTTTTTCTTCTCTTAATTTTAAATAAAAACTCTTTGTTATAAGAAATGACTCTCAGAATGGGGGAGAGAGGACATATTTGGAAATGGAGGTGAGGTAAAAACAAAATACTATTAATAAAATTGTTTTAAAGAAAAGGATAGCCATCACCTTCAGAGACTTTGAAAAAGTCTAGGTAAAATCTAAATCTAAATCTCTAAAATCTCTTCCAACTTTAGCACTGTTATTTTAAGTTGGAAATCAAATTCCTAACATTTAACTTTTTATAGAATCATAGATTTAAAGTTGAAATAGAATTCAAAAGTCATCCAGTCCAGTTCCCTCACTAAACAAATGAGGAAACTAAGGCTTAAAGAAGTTAGACAGATTACTTAAGGACATAGAGTTATGAAATGGGAGAAGCAAGATTCAAACCCAGGTTTATTGATTCAAAATCCAGAATTTTTTCAACTGCACTTCATTTTTACAGAGGCTCTGATGCTCTGCAATAATTAGACCCTTATTAAGTTATCAAACAATTATTAAACAAATTATTAAGCATTTTCTCGTAGGAGAAAGAGTTCTTAAAGGGAAAAAAATTTTCTCAACCTTGTTTTAGAACTAAATTTCCTTGTAACAAGGATGTGACTGGGTTCTAGAAGGGTATGCCAATGGATCTCAGATTCTATAAGGTCCTGCCAAGCTGGAGAGATTATTCCAGGGCTAGCCTAATTCAATGGAGAGAGTTTTCCAATAGAGATTCCCAAATGTCACTTACTAAAGTTTAAAGAGGGGGAAAGGGCCATGATTCACTCAGTGCAGGAAGCACTCCTTTAAATAAGAGTCCTCAAATTAGAAAGTAATTTTTCCAAAATTAAACTTTGGTGACTTCAAAAAATCATGGAATCTCAGAAATAGTAATTTAGGGATTAGTTGGTCAAATATCCTAATTTTACAAATAAGGAAACTGAGATCCTTGAAGTAATCAGGCCTTTTTAAAAATTTAAGAAATTACTTAAGAATAAGAACTTCAACAAGACTCTAACCCTGACCCTAAGCAGGTTTCAAAAACTGTGCCCATAAAAGCATCTGTGTGACTGTCCCCTGGATGCTTAGAACCTCCACTCTAAAACATGTGACGTCACAAAACAAATGCCTACATACCACAGACTGAGATTTTCAAACATTAAAAATATGTGCATTTATAAAAAGTGGTACTTTAAAATATTCCATGTTTTATGCGTGGTCCCTATGCTGCCTGCTATGCCTTCTCCACCTTATCTCCTAGTCCTAGCTCTACTCCCCATTCTTAGCATCTGTAGCAATTTTCAATTCCTTTAGAATTACTGCCACACAATTTCCCAAGATGTTCAGGTTATTCACAGCTTTTTCGGTCTGTATATTTGTAACCTGTTTAGGCACAAGCAGGTTATAACTGTTGAAATAATCAGACTTCCTCTTTTTTCTTCCCCAACATGGCTACCCCCACCCACTACCACTATCCTAAATACCAACAGCAAAAAGCAGTAGGAAATCTGCAATAACATTGCAACCTGCTGCTAGCAACAGGGCATCAGCACAAGATGAGTAATGAGAAAACTGGGACTAGAAAGAAAGCCAAGAGATTATTGGCTAATAAATTATCAATGCACCAAAACTGTCCTCTACATATTTTGTCTTCTTACTGCTTCTCTAAGGCCTTGAAAAAGTGACAATTATAAATTTTAAAGGAGGTGGAGTTTATTAAAATCCCTATTCTTTTTTTTAATTAATGTGCTTGATTATGTGAGGTCAATATAAAATATTCAGTGTTAATGGGGAGGAAAAGTTATTCTCAGGAGAAGAGCAGAGGTACCTAGGTCCCCTACAATGGGGAATGTTGATAAAAACAAGAGAGAATAAAGGAGTTGAACTGATGGCTATCTCTAAAGGGCAAGGCAGTCATCAAATCACACTCAAGGTCAGCTGAATTCCTGTATTGTTGAAATCCTAATCCTAGGGGCAACTGGCTGGCTCAGTAGATAGAGGGCAAGGCCTAGAGATGGGGAGGTGCTGGGTTCCAATCTGGCCTCACACTTCCTAGGTCTGTGACTCTGGGCAAGTCATTTAACCCCTATTGCCTAACCCTTTCCAGTCTTCTGCCTTGGAATCAATATTTAATATCAATTCTATAACAGAAGATAAGGGGTTTAAAAAAAAAAACTTAACCCCATGCCCCTTGCTACAAAAAGTACTGACTGATCTCCCCAGGTATACAATGGAGCTCATTACTTACCCTACTTTTTTTTTTAATACTCTAGGGACAATACACAAAAGAAACAAGACTTTATTATATCTGCCATTTATCCAATTAAAAAAAAACAATGAATACCTACCTGATGTTTTCAAGGCACTACAGATATAAAGGTATGAGACAAAGCTCATCTCCTCAGAAAGTTTCCCATATAACTAGAAAGCTGGTGAAGAGAAAATTTCAAAATGGAGAGAGGCTTAAGAGAACCTCTAATCCAATTTCATTTTACATAGGAAGAAACAAGAAGACACTATGACTCAAGGTTAAGAGGCATTTATGCACATTTGAAAAGTATGAACAGATGGCTTGGCTGAAGTTTGAGTAGGGGTATAGTGGTTAGAGAGCTAAGTTTGGGTAAGACTGGAGGAGGCCTTGAATACCAATAATGAACTGGATTCTATTCAGCAAGCAAAAAATCAGTAAATACTTTTTAAAGTGCTAAAGCTCTAGCTGCAAAATCTTAATTATATGATGAAACTGTCAAATCAGACTCATACATTTTCTTATTGTACAGACTTTTATAAACTATAAACACTATATAAATGTCAGATTTTTATTATTTTGGTATTTTTCAAAATTAAACTTGGTGGTGTTAATGTAACTCTAATTATTATTACTACTACTACTAATGGACTATAGTAAATTTTCTTAGGTTTCCATAATACTAGTTTAGAAACTTTCTCCACAACAATCTTAAAAAGTAGGTAATACAGAAACTGTTATACCCATTTTATAGATAAGGAAACTGAGTCTAAGAAAAGGGAAGTTATTTGATCAAGGTGACAGACTTAAGAATTTAATCTAGATTTGGCTCCAATGTCAAAACTAATGAAAAGTTCAAATTCATTTTGTGGAATACCCTAAGTGGTTTGGTTTTTGTTTTTGTTTTAATAACCCTTACCTGTATTGATTCCAAAGCAAAAGAGTGGTAAGGGCTAGGAAATGGGGGTTAAGTGACTTGCCCAGGGTCACATAGCTGGGAAGTGTCTGAGATCAGATCTGAACCTAGGACCTCCCATCTCTAGGCCTGGCTCTCCATCCACTGAGCTACCCAATTGCTTAATTAATTAACTCTTAATGTTTTAATGGTTGATATGCTACTCCCTGTCCCAGGGAAGATCATGATTCTTTCACACTTTCTCATCTTCCCTGAGTCTTATCTACCACTTCCTAGAAATCCTCCAGGAAAACCAATTTAATTTGCTAGGGTCCTTGCTCTGCTTCTCTTAATATCTTCAAGGTAGTCCTTATACTTTTAGTATTTCCCTTGCTCTGAAATTAGTTTGAATTATTCCTTATATATTTTGTATATTTTATCTGTATACATGCTATTTGCTCTGGTAGGATGTTAGCTCCTTAAAGGGCAAGTGCTCAGGGTTTGGGGTCTTTGTATCTGTGCATAATTCTCTATAAAGAACTTATCAATCTCCTTTTCAAAATCAACTTAGACAATAAGGATAAAAAGCCATAAACACAAATATAACTGCTAATAAGTATATACAAAAATCTATATTAGGCAAATAAAAAATAATTTTGGGGTAAGGAAAATAAGAACTCGAAGGATCTGGAAACCTCTTTTGTAAGAGACAATACCCAAGCTATGCTTTTGAAAGAAACGAGGGATTCTAAAAGGTAGAAATGGGAGAACACACCAAGCATAGGGAATAGTCTAAGCACAGTCAAAGAGGATAGACATGATATAGTATGTACAGGAATGCTAGAACTCCAGAATAGATAAGGGAATGATGTGCATCTAGTTTGGGAGGGGCATGTCTTTTCATTCATTTTTATTTTCCAAATTACATGTTAGTACAATTTTCAATAATCACTTTCTGACATTTTGTGATCTATGTTCTCTTCCTCTTTCCCTGCCATCCCTCCCCCTCCACAAAACAGTCGGTAATATGATATAGGTTGTACTTGTGCTATAATGAAATACATATTTCCATGTTTTATAAAATAAGACATGTTGCTTACACTGAAGAAAAATTCATGGAAGAAATAAAGTGAAGAATGGTACGCTTCAAACTGCATTCAGACTCCATTGGTTCCTTTTACAGTGGTAGATAGCCTTTTTTGTCACAAGTCCCTTGGAGTTGTCTTGGATCCTTGCATTGCTGATAATAATTGTCATTCAAAATTGATCATCATACATTATTACTGTTACTGTGCACAACATTTTTCTGGTTCTGCTCACTTCATTTTGCATTATTTCATGTAAGTCTTTCCAGGGTTTTTTTTTGGCAATCATCTTATTTGTCATTTGTTATGGCACAATTAATTCTATTATAATCATATACCACAATTTGTTCATCCATTCCCCCATTAATGGATATCTCTTCATTTTCCAGTTCTTTACCACCACAAAAAGAGCCCTATTTTTGTACAAGTAGGTCCATGTAAATCTAGTTTTGTACAATCTTGATATCTTTTACAACACTACTTAAACACAAAATAATCACTGAAAATAATGCATCTCACTTTCACCCACATGTAGTCTGCCCTCTGGGTTGCTTATAATTCTGATTTTTCTAAGAATCCATTAGTTTCAGATGTATACCATCTCTGAGAGGATACAAGAGTAAAAATGTTTCGATCAGATTTCTCTTAAACATAGTAATCAAAGTAGCTTAGCTAAGTTTTATTTAACAAAATCCCTACAATCACTTGTTTTGATTTGTATTTTTCTTGTTACTAGTGACTTGGATCAGTCTCTCAAAGTGTTAGTAATAGTCTACAGTTCTCCTTTTGGGAACTGATTGTTCATTTGATCAGCATCTTTTGAGAGATGGCTTCTGGGTTCAAATATCTGTGTTAGTTCCATATATATATATATATATTAGATATGGCTTCTACCTACTTCCCAAAGTGAATATAAACTTATTAATGATGCCTAACATATTTGGAAAAGAATCCATTAAAAATGAAGGAGGATGGCTGAAGTAGTAATCACAAAACTATTTGGTACTGGTTAAAAAACACAAAAGTAGATCAGAAGAACAAACTACATAAGCAAGGATCAAAAACCATCTATCCATCAATAATCCAATGTTCAATAACTTCAAGAATATAAACGACTATTTGACATAACTGTCAGTTCCCTAAATTTATAAAACCTGCTGGGAAAACCAGAAGGCAGTTTGGTAGAAATTGGATTTTAACTAACATTTATGTAATGTCACAATAAGTTCACAATCTAAAGGCAAAAGGAATAAAGAAAAAAAAATTGAAAATAGTTATTTTTCACAATTATTGGAAGGGGAGAATTCTTAACCAAAGAATCAAGTTGATTTCAAAAAATAAAACAAATGCAATTCCATAAAATTGAAGAGCTTTGGTAGGAACAAAATCAATGGAGCTAGAATAAGAAGGAAAATTGTCAATGGCAGGGGGGAAGGGGGGGGGAACTGCACCAAACATTTCCATTAATTTCTGTCTGATATCTTATATATATATATATACATAAATATATATATATATGGAACTAACACAGATATATGAACCCAGAAGCCATCTCTCAAAAGATGCTGATCAAATGAACAATCAGTTCCCAAAAGGAGAACTGTAGACTATTACTAACACTTTGAGAGACTGATCCAAGTCACTAATAACAAAAAAAAAATACAAATCAAAACAATTCAGATTTTAACTTCTAATTCAGCTAATAGATAAAAAGATGATAAAAGATAGAAACATTCAATGTTGTATGATTGGAAGAAAACAGGTACATGAATACCCTATTGTTGGAGTTGGGAATTGATGCAACCATTTTGGTGGTGCCATAATTGATCTAATCATCCTAGAAAACATTTAAAATATTGTTAAAAAGTTATATAAATAGCCATGCTTTTACCTAGAAATCTCATTGCTGGGCATATTGTCCCAAAGAGGTCAAAGACAAAAAAGGTGTCTCTCTCTCTCTCTCTCTCTCTCTCTCTCTCTCTCTCTCTCTCTCTTTCTCTCTCTCACACACACACACACACACACATATGTACATACACACAAATATTTAGAATAATGCTTTTTTTGAAGTATCAAAAAATAGAAACCAAATAGATGATCATTGGATAAGAAATGGTTAAACATTCAATTGCACTGAATATAAAGGAATATAAACCATAAAAAAAGGACAAAGATAAAGAATTCTGACAAGCATGGGAAGACATGAACTGATGCAAATGTAAGAAGCAGAACCAGAAAAATAATATATACAATCCAAATGGAAAACACAACAACAAAGTGAATGTATGTAATTAAGATATCTGAGCCGGACCCTGAAAAAAAAATGGAAAAAGAACAACTCTCTCTTTGCAAAGGGTGCAAAAAAGGTTTGGATTAATATATATGCTATCCAACACAGCTGACAGATTGATTGGTTTGGCTGACCTGCTTTTCTCCCCTTTTTAAAACATTCTTTATTAAAGGAGATGGTTCACTATGTAGGGAATTGAGAAATAAACATTCAGAAATGAATATAACAACAAAAAGAAATTGTTTTATTTTAATAAATTTATTCTTTTGGTGAAGGTTAGAATTTTTGTTAGAAATTTGTTAGAATATTTGTTAGAAAGGCTCTTTTCCACACTAACACATCTGAACATTTCCCCGAGGTCATTCCACTTTCCTGACCTGATATAGCTGGGTAGTGCACTAGGTAGTTTAGAGTGTTGGATAGGAGTCAAGAAGACCTAGGTTCAAATTCTGCTACAGACACCTAGCTGTGTGCCACTGGCTGTCAAATACACCTTAATTGTGCCTGGTTTTTCCCATCTTTACACTAGGAATTACAGCACCTATGCCACAAGATTGTGGGGATCAAATGAGATAATATAAGTAAAACACTTTGTGCAAACCCTGAGTGCTATATAAATGCAAGGCATTCTTTATTATCATTATTCTTGTTGTTATTATTACCACTTGAAGTAATTTGATGGAATGAGAGAGCCAGAATTGCAATTACAGTTAACACCAACCCTTTGGTGTAACCTTAGGGAATAGGAGACAAGGAAATAAGCATTTGGATAGTGTTTCCTATATGCCAGGGAAATAAATACAGGGCGCATTAAAATGAACTAGAGTAAATGGTAAACCACTCCAGTATCTTTGCCAAGAAAACCCCAAATGGGATCATGAAGAGGAGGAAACCACTAAAGCTACTAAAGAGTATATACCAGGCACTATGCTTAGGAATTTACAAATATTATTTCATTTGATCCTCACAAAGCAGATGAGGATATTACTACCTTTTTACAGATATGGAAACTGAGGCAAACAGAGGTTAAGTTATTTGCCTTAGGGACACACAGCTAGTAAGTCTGAGGTCAAATTTGAACTCAAGTCTTCCTGATTCCAGGCCCAACCCTCTTTTCACTTCTCCATCTTGCTGCCACCTTTGGACAGTCACTGCTCCCCTAATCCCATTCCCAATGAGTCCCAATTTCTTAAACTCATTCATTAGGTATAGCAATCATTTCATTGTATTGGTATCTCCAGAGTCTTTCACAGTGGCTGGCACATGGTAAGAGCATATTTAATAAACACTTGTTGACGAATTGACATTTATATTTGCATACCTGTACCAAGTATACTGTTGTAGGCTTCTTGCAATCAGAAAATTGCTGAGTGCTCAGAGGCTATATAGCAGAGTGAAAGCTCTGGAAGATCCTACCAAACCCAAAAAGCCTTTAGTATAAACTAGTCATCCAAGGAGCCTGGGACATTGGCCTCCTTGCTATTCCTAGAACACTACACTCTGGGCATTTTCCTTGGCTCTCCCCCATGTCTGGAATTCTCTCCTCCATCTTTACCTCCTAGATTTCCAAACTTAAAGTCGCAGTTAAAATCCCACCTTCTTCAAGAAGCTTTTCTTCATTCCGGTTAATGCTTGTGCCTTCTCTCTGTTGAATATGTACAATTATCCGGTAGATATCCTATCTGTATATAGTTGTTGCAAGTTGTCTCTTCCATTAGACTGTCATCTGTTTGAGATCGGAGACTGGCTTTACACTTACTACAGTGCCTGGCATATAACAGATGTTTGATAAATTCTTGTGGTCTTGATTTGACCAGTCTAGCTAACCCTCATCACCGGGCTACCCACTAAATCAAAAGAAGTAAATTTCACCCATACTGGGAAGTGACTGTACCTTTAAGTAGAGTGCTTCTATCATGGTGAATGAGATGGAATTAAGTGTGTGATTCTCGAAGTAAAATATCTGGCTTACCCCATATTCTGAAGCAGAGGCGCCCAATTTTATCTGTCCCACTCAACGGGGTTATTGGGCGGGAAAACGTCCTGCAAAACCTCAAGTTCTATTGCAATCTGAATCGCCATTCCATTACCTGACTTTTCTACACGCCCCTTTAAAGAAAAACTGAGATCAGGTCCCACCCGCGATATAAAGGTCCCACCTCAGCCCGCGATAATTCATTTCAAACTTGAATCATATGACTGGGAACACCACGTGATTGGGATTGATTGGCCCTAGCCAGCCCCTACTTCCAGGATTACGTTTCCCAGAAACCCTAGAATACCATGACCGTAATCTTGTCTCAAGACTACGTTTCCCACAAAGGACTGCAAAGCTTCCGGCCTCAGACCTCAGTAGGTGGGGCTGAGGAACTCAAAAAGGAATTGCTGTTTGGGGTGGATAGGGAAGAGCTGAAGTCTAGGAAGGCAAACTAGGCAGACATTGAAAAAAAATTACCATTTGAAATCCAATCACCTAGGAGCCTGAGAATAAATCGAACTACACCCCCGCCCCAGCCATTCCACAGATAAAGAACAGAAAAGCCTAGAAGCCTTTGGGAAATGAAGTAACGTTACTAGCGAAAGCCCTGAGGCCCTCTGGGAAACAGAGTACCATGAGTTCCCGGTCCCCAGTAATTTGCGTGTAAACACTATAGCCAATCAGATGCTGTAGTTCAGTAATGTCATGTGAGAATCACGTAGCGATCTCAGTCATGTGATTCCATGACAACTCCAAAATTCAATTAAACTCGTGATCTTTTTAAAACCATCCCTCAAAGAGACTGAGATGAAGGAATAGGTATTAGGCTTTAGAGCAAAGGATCAAACTAGAAAGTCAGAGCAGCAGGGCTGGGGAGTAGTTTAGGACCCCGAGATGACAGTCAGGCTAGGTATCTTTCGGATGGGGAAAATTCTCTCTACTACAACAGATTAGTATCTTGCTTAGAGCCCTGAGAGGTTAAGTGTTTTAACGAGTGTTGAACAGCCAGTAAGAGTCAGAGACTTCTTGGTTCTTACGACATTAGGTGTATGTGACCATTGAAGCTGAAGTCGAGTGACTCTGGCACAGTAGGCACCCCGTCAGTCTCCTAAGTCTCGCAAGCTGAAGGTCCCGAGTTCGATCCTCGGAAGGAGGGTGTGGGAGAGGCTTCTGGAGACTAGAAGACTTCGTTTTGGGCTTAGCCCCCATCTGAAATGGGTTGTGGATTCTCACGGGAACAGGCTCAAGCCTGAGGCTTTCACCTCCGAGCTAAGTAAAACTGGGGAATCACTAAATCTTTCTAGGCTAAAAGTTTGGGGTCTTCTAAATTCCATGTTGACAACATATACACAATAAATAATTACGAGATAATTTGTAGAGGAAGAAGGCATTAATGACCAAGGAAAAGAGGAAAACCTTCATAGAGGAGATAGCATCTGAATTTTACACATAATGAAGAAAATGATTCCGTGAAGCAAGGACAAACGAGCCTATTTCATGCATGAACTTATTCAGATGCATGGATTTGGGAAATGAATGGCAAGTTTGGAGAAATGGTAGGAGTCTAATTTGGCTGGATGAATTGCATGAATGGGAGTATTGTGAAATATGGCTAGATAAGTAGGTTGGAATAAAATCAGGGGACCTTAAGTGCCAAGCCATTTATATTCTAAAGACAGTAGAGAGCCACTAAAGACATTTGAGCAGGAAAGTAATGTGATCTAATCCATGTCACAGAAAGATTTTATATGAAGAAGGAAAATACTTGAAGCCAGGAGACAGCTTAGGTAACAGTACCAATGCATCAAGCAAGATGTGATAAGGACCTAAACTAGCTGTACAGTAGGGAAAAGTGATATGGCAGTGATGTGGAATTAAAATTGACAATAGTTGGCAAATATTAAATGCTTATAAAAAAAAGAAAGCAAAAGAGAGGGAAAAGATAAAGATGATTCTGAGATTAGAAAACTATGTGACAGGGATGATTAGCAGGATTAAGGAAAGGCAGAATCATAGAATTTCAGAGTTGGAAAGATGCCCAAAAGCCTTGTACTACAATAAATACCTTTAAAAGAACCACCTCTACAACATATCCAAGTACCTTTCCAGCCAAAATGCTTTCTCTTAATGGCCTCAAGTAAAGGGGATCACACTATCTCCAGTAGCCCATTCCACTTTTGAATAGCACTAATTGTGAGATTTTTCCTTATAACAAGCCTAAATTTGCTACTTTCTGTTGCTCTTATTTCTGCCTTCAGGGGCCAAACAAACAAGATTAATCTTTTCTTTCAGTTTCTTTTTTAAATTACCAAGTATTTATTTGCTTTCACACACACACCTTATTTAAAAGAAGAAAAAAGGGGAAAAAACTTGGAACAAATATATATGACCAAACAAAAGAGATTCCCAGATTGGTCTGTAAGGAAAAGTGATAAAGGACAGAGAAAAATGCACAAATTGGCTTTAAGAGGAAAGGAGGAGAATTTAGACACAAACTCCAGTAGAAGATTCTGAAAAGAGAGGAGGATCTTGGGAGTTTACTGGGTTTAACAGTCTCTCCTGATCTGGCTTTCCTCTGAGCTAGCAAGGAGGATCTTTGCTCTGGCATCCTCTGGGAAAAAGACTAATCTTGAGGAAAGATTAGGAAATTCCTGAGTTGGAGAACTGCCTTGAAGAAGATCTGCCTTTCCCTAAAGTACAAAGATCAACCTGTCAGAGATCAGCCTATCAGAAACAATTTGGTTGAGGTTATTGTCACCTGGGACTTTGGGTTTACCTAGGAAGCCAACTCCAGGCTTTGGGTAAGGACTCAGTACATCTGTGGGTCCTGCATCCTCAGCCTTTTAAAGATAATCTGTAGTATATAGGTAGTCCAATAGCTTTTTGGGGGTCCAGATAAGATCAAGGAGTGAATAGAAAGGGCTTGAGAAGACCAGAAGGGCAAACCCCTCGAGGGGGAGTGTAGATTGGTGAAATGAGTTATAGTTGTGTAGATTTAAGTTTTTATCATTTCACTATCCTCAATAAACTTGTTTTTTTTAAATAATTGCAAGGGTTGTGTTTCACTGGCCCTGGAGGGTTCCTAGTTCAGTTGTTTGGTGTTTTTTTTTGTTTTTTTTTTTCCATTTCCAATCCCTCTAGGTCCTTTCCATTAAACTATCTCTTTTTGGAGGTAGTTTTCTCTTTCAGATCTTGGATAAAAATATATGTCCCACTGTTAATCTTGAATTCTCTGTCAGTTTATGGGTAACATTTTTTCATCCGTCCTTAGGAATCATGATTGGACATTACACTGATCATAGTTCTTTGTTGTCTTTCTATGTTGTTTATATACAATGTTGTTGTTATTGTTTAAATTACTCTGATTCTGCACACTTCACTCTGCATTCTTTTATTCAAATTTTCCCTGGTTTCTCTAAAATTTTATTTCATTATTTGTTCAGTATAATAGTGTTGCATTACATTCATATACCATAATTTGTTCAGGCATCCTCAAATTGATAGATTAGATAGATTGGTTTCCAGTTCTTTGCTATTTAAAAAAAAAGCTAGGGGGCAGCTGGGTAGCTCAGTGAATTGAGAGCCAGGCCTAGAGACGGGAGGTCCTAGGTTCAAATCTGTCCTCAGACACTTCCCAGCTGTGTGACCCTGGGCAAGTCACTTAACTCCCATTGCCTAGCCCTTACCACTCTTCTGCCTTGGAGCCAATACACAGTATTGACTCCAAGATGGAAGGTAAGGGTTTAAAAAAAAAGTTACTATTAATATTTTGTACATTTGATTCCTCCTCTTTTTTGCTTCCTTGAGGTATAGACCTAGTAATAGTATTGATAGATCAAATGATATTCCCAGTTTAGTAACTTTTGAGGGTATAGTTCCAAATTGCTTTCCAGATGGCAGTTCTTATTCTTTCCAAGACTTTCAACCATGTATTGAATGTGTTTCACCTCAGAGCTACTTTAATGTGCTTTTCTCAAATTATTAGGGATTGTGACTTTTTTGCATGGCTATTGGTAGCTTTAATTTCTTCCTTTGAAACTGATTATTCATACTCTTGACCATTATATTTCTATAATGTTTATTCCTATAATTTGAATCTATTCCTTATATAGATTCTCCCTTTCTACTTTCAACTATTTTCTCTGCAAACAGTTACCATCAAAACTAACTTTACTTCTAGATATGCCCTTTCCTTATATATGTTGTCTCCCCAGTTAGAATATAAGCTCCTTCAGGACAGGGACTATTCCTTTTTCATTTGTATCCCCAGCTCTTTGCACAGTGCTTTATACAATATATGTTTGGTAAATACTTTTTAATTTATTCACTTGCATAGGATATGCCTGGAAGAACCTGGTGAAGCCTTCCTGAATTCTTCCTTATGATAGCAGGTAGTAGGACCAGACTTCATGACTTAAGATACAGAGAAACTCCCACTACACCATACAACCTCCTACATGAATTGATGTTCCTAGGAGTAAGGCACAATAGAAGGCCCTAGAAAAACAAGATAACAAGAAAAACAAGATGGTCAAGATATACAAAATCATATGCTCTGATCACTGATCACTCTCTAGTACTTCTCTCTAACATAAGCTAATCATCCCTACCTGAATTTTATGGTAGGAGAAATATCCTAATCCTGCCTCCTTGCAAATTAGGTTAATTTTTCCCTAAATGGTTTTAAAACTATCTTTAAGATTTGGTTGGTTCAAGGAACTTGAGGCTCAAGCTAATGACATTACTTTTTGGCTACTGAGTATCAAAGAACCATGATATGCTCCAGATAGTCTGATGCTTGGCTTAGGGCCATGGTGGGCAACTCTGGCAGGAAAGCTTTACTCAACTGTACTGAAAGGTGTTTTCATTGCATATGCTTATAGAAGATCCTTCTGCTATGACTAAGCAAATCCCCTTTTATTAAAATAGAATGACATACAGATATCTAATTTCATTTCCATTTCAAACATAAACTACCAGGAAACAGGCTCAGCCCAACACAAATGTGCTATTGGCATCTCAAACAATATGTCCAAAACAGCATTCATCTTTCCCTCTGAACTCATCCATCCTACTGACTTCCCTCTTTTCTTCAAAGGAAGATCATAGGGTCCAAGGTTAGATCTGGGAGTTCTAATCTGATAAATGCATAGGAGAGCTCCAAACCAAATGGCTTAAGAAGTTTGAAAAGCTCTATATCATTTAAAACTGGGATGATCAGTGAAGACTTTATTAGAAGAAATGCATTAAAATTCTAGCTCCACAAGTTACTAATTCTATTACTATTAACAAGTCATTCGACCCCTCTGAACATTATTTTCCTTATCTATAAAATGGAAATCATAATAACATGAAGAGGCCTCTTTTAGGATGTGAGTTGTCATATTATTCTGTTCCTGTATTAGTTTTCTTTTTCTCTGGATCTCTTCCATATAAACCTTTGTTTTACAGCCCACAGAGCTCCTTTTTTTTTTTTCCTGTATCTAATTTCTTCCTCTGGGTTCTCCCATCCCCTCTCATCAGATTTTCCTGCTATGAAAGTGTGGCCAGTAGACAAAAAGCTGAAAACCAAATGACTCTGCTGCCATCTAGTGCCCAAGAAATTAAAATCCATGATGGTCTGGAACAAGAAGGCATTCATGAGGCCACCTTTATCAGGAAAAGCTTTTCAAGTTTCTTTTGATTTATGGAATCAATAGCTAGTTTCTGGAAATTAATATTATTTTCTCCCCATTCATACCCATTGTAAAATCATACATATAGGGAAGAAAATAAACTTCCTCTATCAGAGAATCAACTCCTGCTCATCTTATAGAGGAAAAAAAGCTAAAGCTCTGAGGGGGGAAGTAAATTTGTTCTGGGTGATATTTAAGAATGCAAAAAAACTGTTTAAAATTGCCTGCTAGTGGCAGCTAAGTGGTGCAGTGAATAGAGTACCATGATTAGAGTCAAGACCTGAGTCCAAATCCAGCCTCAGATACTTCCTAACTCTATGACCCTAGGCAAACCATTTAATCTTGTTTGACTCAAAATAAATAAATAAAATAAAATGACTTATTAAAGCAAAATAATCCATTTGGGGGGGGGGTGGAGTCAAGATGGCAGCATAGAGGCAGTGAAAGTTCAGACCTCTGAAAACCCTTCCTTACAGATTATAAATTAAATGCTCCTAGGGGACTGAAAATCAAACCTAACAACAAGACAGAGCAAAGGAACCCTCCTGCTGAACTCAACTTAAAAGTATACCCCTAAAAGCCAGAATTCAAGAACACTCAGGCTTAAAGGGAAGGAAGAAAAAAGGTCCCAGGACCCCTCCCCCACCTAAAGCACTAAGCCTCCAGCAGCAGCTGGAACCTCTGGACAGACAAGGGTACTGGTCTGGATGGAGTACCTTGTAGGCAAAGCTGTGCCAGGCTCAGAGTGTCAAACACAGGCAGTAGGGAAGCAGTTAGAGAAGAAGTGCAGAGCGCAGAGCAAGCAGCCTAGTTGCAGCAGCAGAGACACTCCATATTGCAGCCCCCCCCTTCCCGAGGTTTTGGCCTCAAGGCACTTCCAGCTCAACATAGCTGGACATAATCCCATCAAAGCCTTCAGAGGGCAGAGAAGCTTAAATTCCAACTCCCCTACCCCACAGACTGTGCTGCGAGAGGTACTGACAAAGCTCCAATGGTGAAAGCTGACAGAAAAGCCCAAAACCACAAAAAAATGAGAGGAGCAAAAGCGCAGGCAACTGCAGGGAGTAAAGAAGGGGTAAATATGAGCAAACAACAGAAAAAGAAAAAAGAAATTATAATCGACAGCTTCTATACAGGCAATGAACAAAGAGCAAATGGAACAGATAAGGATGAGGAAGCACCAAGCAAAAAAAAAACAGAAACCCCAGAGAATTGGATACAGGCTTTGGAAGAACTCAAAAATACAATTCAAAACACAATTAAGAAAGACTGAAGACAACTGGGAAAAGAACTTAAAAAGTAAGATAAATCATCTGGTAACAGAAAACAGTGTCTTGGAAACCAAAATTAATCAGCTTGAAAATGAAGCAAAGGAAATGAAAGATATGAAGGCGAAGGATGACCAAAAAGCCAGGGATGAAATCAAGTCTTTAAAATCCAGAATACAACAACTAGAAGCAAGTGACTTCACAAGGCAGTAGGACACTATAAAACAAAATCAAAAGAATGAAAAAATTGAGGAAAATATAAAGTGCCTCATTCACAAAACAGAAGATTTAGAAAATCATTCCAGGAGAAACAACTTAAGAAGCATTGGTCTACCAGAAGACCATGACAAAAGAAAAAGCCTGGACATCATACTACAGGAAATTATCCAAGAAAACTACCCCGATATTCTATAACAAGAGGAAAAAGTGGAGATTGAAAGAATCCACAGATCACCTCCTGTACTTAATTCCCAACTGATAACACCCAGGAATGTTATAGCCAAATTCCAGAACTATCAGACCAAGGAAAAACAAGCTGCTAAGAAGAAATTCAGATACCATGGAACCACAGTGAGGATAACACAGGATCTGGCTGAATCTACACTGAAGGACTGAAAGGCATGGAATATGATATTCTGGAAAGCAAGGGAACTAGGTCTACAACCAAGAATCAATTACCTATCAAAACTGAAGAATTCCAAGCATTTGTAAAGAAAAGACCAGATCTGAAGAGAAAATTTGGTGCCCAGGCACAGAACTTGAGAATCATCAAAAGGTAATTAAGAAAGAGGGAAAAAAGAAAAACAAAACACACAAAAAACCTTTATTTTTAAGAGACCCAATAATTTAAATTGATATGTATCCCTATAAGAAAAGAGGTCACTGATAACTCTTAAAAAATGTTATTATTACCTGGGCAGCTAGAAAAATTGCACTTGGAGGGAACAATGACAAACTGTATAGGATGAAATGCCAAGACATAAATATATATATAGATATATGTATGCATAAATATATATATATACATATATATATATATATACAACTAGAGCTAAAAAAGAGGTTAATACTAGAAGAAATGGGAAAAGAAACAAAAGGGGGTAAATTTATATGTCACAAAGTAGCTGGAAGGGTAAAGAGGTTGGAGATAGGAAATACTCAACTCTTATGTGCATTGAAATTGACTCACAGAGGGAAGAACAATCAAATCCATTGGGGCAGAGAATTGATTTGTGCCCTATAGGGAAGTAGAAGGGTAAACAAATGGACTGGTCGGGAAGGAAGCAGTACAAGGGAGGGAGAGGGTGGGGGGATGTAGTTTAAAAAGACTGTAAAGAAAATAAGGGGGGAATAAGAAGGGAGGAGGTAGAAAGGGAAGGAAAATAAGGGTGAGAATTAGGGGGACTGGTTAAAAACAGTGTAAATTGATGTAGAAGGAAACAGTGAAAGAAGAAAGGGCAGGACTAGGAGTGAAAATCAAAATGCTGTGAAATACACAGTAGATTCTAAATGAACATCCTAATGGAAACACCAACAATATGGAAATAAGTTTTGATCAAGGACACATGTAATACCCAGTGGAATTGAGCATCAGCAATGGGAAGAGTGGGGGGAGGGGAGGAAGGGGAAATAATATGATTCCTGAGACCAAGGAATAATGTTCTAAATTGACTAAATAAATTAATTTAAATGTTAAAAATCCATTTGTAATTGAAAAGACCAGAACAATGACACTCAAAAATATTTGCAATATTAATTAAACATTTATTAGGTGCCTATTATGTACCAGGCTAGAAGGTAGAATCACAAAGATAAAATAAGATATATGGTTTCTGCCTTCAAGAAAATTCACATTGTAATGATGGTGCACTATCACAAAACAAACAAACAAAAAAAGTAATAGTTATACTATAGCATTAAGTAACTCTCTGGCCTTGTGAGTAACCATTATGAAGAGATATTTACACATCTCATGTTTATTTTATTCAGTGTACCACATTGGACTTGATATGAATGAAGCAAAGATTGACTCAGGAATTGCTAATGTTGTAATTGACAGCATGCTATATGACATAGCTGAAAGCTAGTGACCAAGGGTAGGAAGAGACTTCCTCTTATTAAGCCAAAATCTATTTATTGCTTTATAACAAACCCACTCATCTTAATCCTGCCCTCTTAACTACATAGAGAAAAATTCATCCCTATTCCCCATAATACATTTTCTCCTACATTGTCTTTCTTGAAAAAGCTCATAAAAGATTTTTTAAATCAAATAATAGAGGTAAAAGAAAAATTAGGGAAAGATATGAGAGTGACAAAAGATAACTATAAGAGAAGAGACAACAGTGTGGTAAAAGAGACAAACACACACAAAAAAAAAAACTGAAGAAAATAATACCTTAAAAAGAAGAAGTAACCCAGTGAAAAAACGATGTACTAAAATTCACTAGAAAGAAAAAAAAGCAGGAAGGGCCAAATGAAAAAAGAAGTATTTTAGTATAATAATAATATAGTATAATAATTTCTTAAAAATTAGAATTGGGCAAGTGGAAGTTAATGACTTTATGAAACATCAAGAAACAAACAAAATCAAAACAATGAAAAAATAGAGAAAAATGTGAAATATATCATTGTAAAAACAACTGACCTACAAAATAGAGCAATGAGAGAGAATTTTAAAATTATTGCTTTACTTAAAAGCCATGATCAAAGAAAAAGCCTAAACATTATATTTCAAGAAATTGTTAAGGAAAACCACTCTGATATCCTAGAATCAGAGAGTAAAATAGAATTCAAAAGAATCCACCAATCATCTCTTCTAAGAGATCCCAAAATGAAAACTCTCAGGTCTTTTATAACTATATTCCAGAGCTCCCAGGTAAAAGAGAAAATGTTGTAAGCAGACACAAAATCCCACTGTTGTTGAGCCACAGTTAGGATAAGGCAAAGTTTATCCCCTTCTTCATGAAAGGATCAGAGGGCTTAGATATAATATTCCAGAGGGCAAAGAAGCTGGAATTCCACCAAGAATAGCCTTCCCAGCAAAACAGCATAACGGGGGGATAGAGGGGATGTGGAGAAAAGATATTGAATGAAATAGAGGATTTTCAAGCATTCCTGGTGAAAAGATCAGAACTGAGCAAAAATTTTGACTTTCAAAAACAAGACTCAAAAGAAGCATTAAAAGGCAAATAGGAAAAAGAAATCTCAATATATTTAAGAAATCAAAGTCATATGAAAAAGTGTTCTAAATCACTATTGACTGGAGAAATATAAATTAAAATAACTAAGGTACTATGTCATGCCTACAGGATTGACTATTACACAGTTTTATATTACTTATATTATATAATATATATTATATTAATATATAATATTACACACTATTACACAGAACCGATACACAGTATTGATTCCAAGATAGAAGGTAAGGGTCTAAAAGAAAAATGAAATGATAAGTGGTTTCAGGGGAAAAAAACAAACTAACAAACATGGCAAAACCTATATGAACTAATGCAATGTGAAGTAAACCAAACCAGGAGAGCATTGTATATTGTAACAGCAATATTATACAATCATCAGCTTGGATGCTTAACTTGTTCTCAGCACTACAATAATTAATCTAAGAATTTATGATGAAAAATGCTGTCTACCTCCAGACCAAAAAAAAACAATAGATCCTAAATGCAGACTAAAGCATATTTTTTTAACTTTCTTTTCTTTCTGTTTTTTTTTTGGGGGGGGGGGATTTGGTCTGTGATTTCTTTCATAACATGACTAATATGAAAATGTGTTTTGTATGACTGTACACATATAACATGTATCATATTGCTTGCCTTCTTAAATGAGAGGGAAGTAGAAATTTTGGAACTCAAATTATTTAAATAAAAATTTTAACTGTTTTTGTGTAATTGGAAAAAACTTCTTTTAAAAGGAAAAATGATCGCAACCATTTGTAGTTATATTTATTTCTTATTATTGAACCACACCAAGATAATAAAAAATGACAATATCTAAATTAACTTAAAGATTTAGTGCTAGGACAATCATGGTATTTATAGAACTAGACAAAAATAATCATGAAATTCATTCAGAAGGACAAAAGTTCTAATCTCAAGAGAAATAATAAAAGTAAAAATGAAAGGGAAATGGCACTTTTAGACTTTATACTATTCAATAAAGCAGTAAGCAACAAATATTTGCTATTGGTTAAAAATAATAAAGAACATCAGTGGATCAAACTAGACAAGAAAGAATTAGAAACAACTGAACTCAATAGTTCAGTGTTAATAAACTCAACAAAATAAATTTCTTGGAGAAAAACTCTTCTGATATAACTAGAAAGCAGTTTGACAGAAGTTAGGTTTAATTCAGCATCTTACACCATATGTCACAATACGTTCTAGGTGGATATGTGATTTAAATATGTTGTGGCTGAGGTTATACCATTTAAAAAATAGAAAGAAAACACATACCTTTCTCAGCTATAGGTAAGGGGAAGATTTATTAACCTAACAAGAGATCATTGTTTCCAGTTTCTTCCTGCTCCAGTCCACTCTTCACACAGATGCCAAATTGTTTTTTCCCCAAAAAAACAAATTTGACATTGAAATCTGAATAGCCCCCCCTTTTTTTTTTGGCCAACCATTATTACTGCTGCAACTCAGTGATTTAAATTGCCACTAGTATGTTAATTTTTGCTTGTAGAAGTAAGACTAAGGGACAGAACAAATCTTTATATGGGATTGGATCCATTTATTATTTGTTTATAGTGAGACTTCCACTGTAACTCTCATTTGGGAAGATTCCATTCCTAAATAGAAGAAATATTTGTATAATCATAACCCTTTTTGCTGACATAGCTCTCTTTGAGATACAATCTCTTATTCAGTTTGCATATAAACATTTAATAGTTTTTTGCTCTCTTTTGTAATTTTTGAAAGAAGGCTCACTGAATTTTATTATCCACCCTTCAAAAAGGAACAGCAGCAGCCCCTTAGGTTAGTCTCAGTATTATTATTAGCATCTGCAATGGGGAGGTTGGCCATCCCTATGATAACAGCTACCCTCAAAGCTTAATATTGAGTGTGTACAATACTTAGGCTATCTATGAAAAACTGCCTGATGACTTAGCTTCACTGCCATATTCCAGATAACCGCCATATCTAACTAAGGTTATTAAAGGAGTTTAATGATGTAAAGCCTTAGCTTCTCTAATAAGTTTTTATGAGTTTAGAAAGAATTCTCATGAACTCAGACATGTATACCTTGACCATTTAGTTATCTCAAACTTACAGGAGATCGTGAAGCAAGACTTTATTGATAAATTATGTCTTAAATTAGCCTTTTCCTTTACACAAGTCTAAGTTTAGGGGCAATTAGGTGGCACAGCATATAAAGCTTTGGATCTGGAGTCAGAGCTGAATTCAAGTCAGATACCAGCTGAGTGATAATGGATAAAATACAAAATTCTCAAGATGGCATTGAAAACCCTCTATATTTAGTTTCCTATTTCTCATACCAGTCCTATTTCACATAATTCCCCATTGCTCTTTTCTAGCTAAATTGGTCCATTATCTGTTCTCTATAAAAGAAAATCTATCTCTCTTGTGACATTGCATTGATGATTTCCCTTTTCTGAAATGTTCTTACCTTTAACTCTTGGAATCCCTAGACAATGCTTAGAACAACCTCTTAATTAAGGTTTTTTTCCTAACTCCTCTTCCAGTTATTAATATTCTCTTTTTCTTGAAATTATATTTTGCCTTTACTTACCTGTGTAAATATTGTGTTTCCCTTCCCCCACTAGAATGTAAACTCATTGAGGGAAAATTTTTGCCTTTACATCCACAATATTCTGCATACACTCAAGATTTAACTCTTGGTTGAATTGCTTAACTTAGTAGAATTGTTTTTTATTTAAATTTTTATTTAAGTAATTAATTTAGAATATTTTTCCATGGTTACATGATTCATGTTCTTTTCCTCCCCCCCTCTCCCCTCCCAGTAGCCAACGCTTAATTCCACTGGGTTTTACATGGTCATTGATCAAGACCCATTTCCATACCATTGATATTTGTACTTGGGTGATTGCTTAGAGTCTATATCCCCAATCATATCCCCATCAACCTATGTGATCAGGTAGTTGTTTTTCTCCTGTGTTTAGTAGAATTTTTTTTAATATTGTGCTAGACACTGACATCAGCAATGAGGATACAAAAATGAAAATTAAATTATCTTTTGTCTTCAATGAGTCTGACTTCAACTGAAGAGATACCACATGTACATACTGAAGTAAGTAAAATAATTTCAGAATATCAAGAGAAGAATGAGATCCTGGTACGATAGTAAAAGTGCTTGGATTTGGAGTCATAAGACAGGTTCAGATCAGCTGTCATTTACTACCTGTGTAACTTAGGTAAGTCATTTGATCTTTCTGAGTCTCCTTGTTTCCTTGTCTTTGAACTAAGAAGGTTGACATAGTTAAGTTATAATCCCTTATTGCTCTAAACTTATGATCATATAACCAATATATTGTGATCAGGAAAGACGTTGTATAAGATAATAGCACCTCAGCTGAACTGCAAGAAAAGAGGAAAAGAAAAAGAAAACAAGCATTTACTAAGCATCCAAGCCAAGCAATACACTAAACACTTTACTTAACCCGTTTTTTAACTTCCGTTTCCTCAACTGTAAAATAAGGACAATCAGAGCATCTACTTCCCAGAGTTGTTGCAAAGATCAAAACAGATAATATTTGCAAATTACTTTTAAATCTTGTTTAGAACCTTATAAATGCTGCCTAAATTATTATTATTATTGGTAATGATGATGATGCTTCCTCTCAGTGATTCTCTTGATTTAGCTATCCCTCCTAGGGTTAGATTATCCAAAATTTTGATAAATAGGATAAGTAGGAGATGGAGAAGAAGAAAGAACATTGGTCTTTAAAGAATTCATTAATCCTTGTTCATCTGTATATGGAGATGACCTTGGCATCTTGAAAATCATGACAACAGAATGTGACTGGCAGGTCCCAGCAGGCAGTCAACACTTCCACTACAGGCCTGGTAACAGTTTTGTTGTCTGTTGTCAGAGGCCCAAGGTCAGAGAAGCTCATCACAGAATTGTTTCACATAATGAAATATTTTATTCACAGAATTTGCAAAACCGTCCACTAAGGCATGGATAGATTATAATCTATATTATTATTAGCATCATTATTACTAATATCAGTATTTCTGATTAAAATTAATCACATTTTTTGGTCCAGACCTGTGATTTAATCAGTGTAAGAACTTCCCAATGTGATAACTCCATCCACTTATGCATATCAGTAACTCATCTATAAGGTATACTCAAAGAATTGCACAAAGGCAATAAAAGTAATTTGCCCATAATCACACAGCTAATATGTAAAAGGCAGAATTCGAATACAGAGCTTCCTGCTTCCAAGACTAATTTTCCATCCACATTGCCTATCTAAAATAAGATAGTTTAAATACTAGTTGATATATAAATAGTAATATAAATTACTATTATCACAATTATTACTAATGTAGCATAAATCATATTAGTAATATGATGTTGTAAACATGACTGAGGTGGAAAAGGACTACATTTTCTAGGATGCCTGAGAATAGAACACATAAATCCTCTTTGCAAGAGAACTAAGACTTTATTTCCCATGAGACCATGTGCCCATAACACATCAGAGGATTGATACAAAAGACTTTTAGGGAAAGCTGGATAAGGAATGGTGGTCAATACCAGGTACCCAGCATGCAGAACAATGAAGACTTCAGTGAATAAATAGCAACAATAGTAGATTGTTGTTGTTGTTGTTTTTAAACCCTAGAGAGAGAGTCTTAACTGAAACAAAACAAGAAGGAGGAACTTAACAGCTAGGGAAAAGCTGGAAGAGTCATTATGATTAGAACTGACAAGCAGTGCCCAAGGCTAGTCAAATTGGGGGCTGTACCAAAACATTTGTGACCTGAAAGCAGGCTAGACATCAATGACTTCAGACACCTACTAAATTCAGGACAGACAAGGATAATTCTTAGCCTATTGAGATTTTACTGATGCCTTCTCTATCAAAACCAAGAGTCCCAAATTCTCTGGGGAAGTGAAGGGGAGAAAAAAACTCTAATTGTGGCTGACTGTTTTCCATTACTCTGTGTGTGTGTGTGTGTGTGTGTGTGTGTGTGTGTGTGTGTGTGTGTGTAGTAATTGTATTGGCTTCAATAGTCAATTCATCAATAGAAACTCATTTTGATTGAAAATAATAGACCTCAAATTGAATTCTGGAATGACAGAGTCAACAAAATATCAGAGTGAAACATTTTTCCTTTCCAAGACATCTTAGCAGGTCAGAAAAAGATATATATGGCATGGAAGTAAAGGTTAACCTGGAGCCCACATGAGAGCAGCACCAGTGGTGAGATTAGGTTGTAATTACAAAAGCAGCAACAGCAGCAGCAGCTTTGAGAGTTCTCAAACTAGAGATGGTTAGGGAACCTGGGAACTGGTCAGAAAGAGATCCCAAGGTACCCCCTGTACTAGCACTAGACAAAGGACCAGATACTGTTTGCCAACGCCACAGCCTATGCCCACTTCTGGATCAAGGTTCACTTCTGGTTCAAGGGTATCAAGGAGCACTTTCAGACAAGAGAGAGTGGAAACCCCAAGAAGGAGTAATATTTCTAATGACAAGGGAGGAAAGGCCATGAGGAGTAGTATCATTATAATCCTAAAGGATCAGCAACTTTTCCTTGGTGAGGACCAGAGTGCAAACTGAGAGAGCAGTGACCATACCTTTCCTCAGATCACAATACCTGGGAAGCACCAAAAATGTCCAAATCCCCAGAAATAACTCTAAAAAAATCAGTTTTGAAAAAGGTTGAAGCCTAAGACAGAATCTCTGATAACAAGTCAGGAACAGAACCCACAATTAACATTAAGTTCCAAACCAAGTAATATTGTGGGAAAATGAGCAAACAAGCAAACAAAAAAAGACCATAAAAATTTACTATGGCAACAAGGAAGATTAAAACACAAACTCAGAAAAAGACAAGAAAGTCAAAACACCCAAGGAAAGCCTCAAAGAAAAACATGAATTGGACAAAAGCCCAATAAGAATTTCTAGAAGAGCTAAAAAGTGCTTTTCAAAATCAAATAAGAGAGATAGAAGAAAAATTAGGTAAAGAAATAAAAATAAAGGAAGATAGTTGTTAATTATGAAAAGACAGTTAACAGCTTGGTAAAAGAGGCATTTAAAATACTAAAGAAGTGGTACCTTAAATTGGCCAAATGGAAAATGAAGTACAAAAGCTCTCTCGTCATTCCTTAAAAATTAGAATTGGGTGAGACAGAGTTAAGATGGCAGAGTAGAGGCAAGAAAACTTCCTTCAATCAACCTTAAAATAAAACTTTAAAATAAATATTAGAATGACAGAACCAACAAGGGATGGTATGAGGCACTTTTTCTGCAGAAAACCACTTGGAAGATAGAGAAACAAGGTCTATTTTACTGGAGTGAGAGGGGAGTTAGTTCTCAACAAAGCTGAACCAATAGCTTAGACTAATTGAAAGGAACTCTTCTCCCACTGCTTCAGGTTCTGAACCTGGGTTCAGGCCAGCAACAAAACCCTAACACCTTGCCTAGACCAACAGCAGAGCACACCCATACCTACCCTTCCAAGTTCCAAGCCCCAGAACAATTCCATAGCTGCTTCACAGAGCAACTTCCCAGTTCAAGCCTGAGGTGAAGCCCATAGTGTGGCCCTGAACCTTGACAGTGCATCAGGCCCTGCAAAGCAATAGCAGACCCTGAGGAAGACTGAATTTGCAGTGGAAGGCAGCTCCCAGAGCTCTCAACCCACAGGCCATCATACTATCCTGGAAGAATTGAAATGTGCAGATACCCAGAATTGGATCTCAGGGTAATAGAAAAAAAATACTGAAGTTCAAGAGAATGTTCCTTCTTCCCTGGAAAAGTCAAGATAAATGCTAGGGAAATGAGTAAACATAAAAAACCATAGAAATTATAGAAACCATTGAAAATTATTTTGAAGATATGGTAGAGCAAGGCACAAACACAGGAGACAATGAGATAAAAGCAGCTACATGCAGAACTTCAAAGAAAAATTAAAATTAGTCTCAAGAAAGATTTTGAAAATCAAATGAGACAAAAAAGAAAAAAAAGGAAAGAAATTAAAACAATGATCAAAATAACACCTTAAACAGCAAATTTGACCAGATAGAAAAAGAGGCACAAAAATCCACTCAAGAGAAGAATTTTTAAAAAAGTAGAATTAGTCAAATAGAAACAGGTTCAAAAACTCACCAAAGAAAATAATTCCATAAAAATTAGAATTGGGAAAATGGAAGCTAATGACTTCATGAGACATCAAGAATAATAAAACAAATTCAAAAAGAATTAAATAAAATAAAATAAAATATGAAATGATTCATTAGGAAAACAACTGACCTGGAAAAGAAATGCAGAAAACATGATTTAAGAATTATTGGACTACCTGAAAGCTATGATCACACACAAAAAAAAAAAGCCTAGGCATTATATTACAAGAAAATATCAAAGAAAAATATCCTGGCATTCTTAAACTAGAAGGTAAAATAGAAATGAAAAGAATCCACAAATCACCTCTTGTAATAACTCCCAGCAATATTATAGTCAAGTTCCAGAGCTCCCAGGCCAAGGAGAAAATACTGCAAACAGCCAGAAAAGAAAACTATTCAAATATTGTAGAGACACAGGATTACATAGGGCTTAGTTTCTCCATTAAAGGTTTGGAGGACTTGGAATATGATATTTCAGAAGACAAAGGAGCTAGGTTTTCAACTAAGAATTGCTTACCCAGCAAAACTGAGTATATCCTATGGGGGGATGGGGGTAGGAGAGATGGTCATTTAATGAAATTGAGGATTTCCAAGCATCCCTGATGAAAAGATCAGACCTGAATTGAAAATTTGATGTTTCAAATACAGGTATCAAGAGAGGTAAATGAAGGTAAACAAGAAAGAGAAAACTTAAGAGATTCAATGAGGTCAAACTATTTACATTGCTATATGGGAAGATAGTACTTGAAACTCTTAAGAATTTTATCATTTTTTAAACCCTTATCTTCTGTCTTAGAATCAATACTATGTATTGGTTCCAAGGCCAAAGATCCGTAACACTGTCTCTAGGCCTAATTCTCAATCCATTGAGCCACCCAGCTGCCCCCAATTTTATCATTATTAGTACAGTTAGAAGGAGTATATATACACAGAGGGTGTGGGAGTAAGTTGACTATGATGCATGATATCCACAAAAAAAAAAAATCAGAGTGAAAAAGAGGACTACACTAAGAGAAGAGAGATTGAGAGCCAGGCCTAGAAATAGGGGACCCTAGTTTCAAATTTGTCTTCAGACACTTCCTAGCTGTGTGACCCTGGGCAAGTCATTTAACCCCCCATTGCCTAGCCCTTATTGCTCTTCTGCTTTGGAACCAATATACAAAATTGAATCTAAGACAGAAGGTAAGGATTGGGGGGAGGGAGGGAGGGAGAGAGAGAGAGAGAGAGAGAGAGAGAGAGAGAGAGAGAGAGAGAGAGAGAGAGAGAGAGAGAGAGAGAGAGAGAACTTTATCAAATTTATGGGAATAAGAGCTATCTCCCATTGATAAATGGGAAAAGATATAAAAGGTCTTTAGTTGGAGAAATCAAAGCCATAAATAGGTACACAAAAAAAAGTGCTTTAAGTCACTATTGATTAGGGAAATGCAAACCAAAACAACTCTGATGTATCATCTCACACCCATCAGACTGGCTAAAATAATAAAAGGGCAAATGACAGATTAATATTTGAAGAAGAACTTGTGATTTTTCACCTCCAGAGAATGAACTGAGTAAAAGAAACACAAAAGACATAAACTACATATTTTGCCAAATGTTGCCTTCTATGGTGTAGGGAGAGTTGAGAGAGAGAGAGAGAGAGAGAGAGAGAGAGAGAGAGAGAGAGAGAGAGAGAGAGAGAGAGGCTGAATTTAAAAATTAAATAAATTTTTAAAAGATAGTGATCTGAGACCTGATAAACTCTGAATGCAGTATACTTTAAAACTTTATTTTTAATGACTGATTTTTTTGTGTTTTCTTTTGCAACATAGCTAATATGGAAATATGTTTTGCATGACCTCTCATGTATAATCAAAATCAAATTGCTTGCTTTCTTAAGGAGAGAAGGTATGAGGAGAAAATGCAGAATTAGAATCTTTTTTAAATGATTCTCAAAAGTTTTTTTAACATGTAATTGGGAAACATTTAGCAAAATAAATAAAAATATTTTAAAAGAAAATAATAAATAACTAAAATTGAGAAAATATACAGTTAATGTATTACATATCATATAACAAATTATATTAATGCAATTAATATAAAACTATAATAATAATTTAGGAGCTGATATTTTTCTTTTTTAAATGCTTTGCAATTTTTATTTTTTTAGACTCTAAAAACTGTTTTATTCATTTTTTTACATTTTTCACATTTTTGAGTTCTAAAATTCTCTCACTTGATCTCCCCCATTCATTGAGAAGGTAAGCAATATAATACCCATTATACATATGAAGTCATTCAAAATATATTTCCATGTTAGCCAAGTTGCAAAAAAGTCAAGAAAAATTAATGAAATGAAAAAAGTATGTTTTAATCTGCCCTCAGAGTTCATTGGTTCTTTAGAAGTGAATAGCAATTTTCATCGTGAGTCCTTTGGAATTGTCTTGAATCAATGTATTAATCAGAGTACCTAAATCTTTCACAATTTCTGTTATTTTACTGGTTAATAAGCAATTAAATGTCTTTACTCTTTTATTATGCTGTCTTTGCATGAGTCATTTAGCATGATGAATAACTGGATATTAGGCCTGAGCTAACTTCACAAATTATAAGTTTTCTAACTATTACGGAAGAAAAGTGATTCCTAGACATTAGATACCTCTCAAAGAACCAGAAGAACTACGTCCTCTCAAAGTCCCCCATTACTTGAACCTGAGACACTGAGGGTCCAAACCTGTTGGGACAACAGGCTACAAATAAATATAATTACCAAAATTATGATTATTAGAACTATAACCAATATATTTATAGAGCACACTAAAACTTACAAACTCACAGCAAACTGTGAGGTATATACTACAGATATTACTGCCCCTATTTTATATGAAACACTCATATAAAATACATTGTGCTTCACTTTGACAAAGGCAGGAGCAGTGTTTTATCTATGAAGAGCTCTAGGAGCGGGGCTTGAGGTAACACTCACGTTGCTATATTTGAGTTAGCCACTAGGTGGTACATTAGGCTCGTTGCCCCGCTAAACTCCCTTAGAGTTAGTTCCACATGAGTGAGTGGGACTTGCTTGGCTCCTCTCTGTCTCCCGATCTTCAGTTTCTGACTCAACTAATCAAAGATATGAAGCTTCAGCATTTCCAACAATAATTCATAATTTACCAACATGGCTTGAGCCTCCAGGTGCATTAAATTTCTAATCGCAACATTGTATTACTTGAGGAGAAAACCTACAGATTTGCATATGGATTAAATGTCAATTTACTGAAGCAGAAATAAATTTAAACAAGGTTAGCTTTGGTTTGTTTGTTTGTTTGTTTGTTTGTTTGTTTTTTCATGGAAGTATCTGACTGCTCCTAGTAAGTCAACCATGTCATTTGTGACCAACATCCTCAACTGCTTCTGGAGGCGGCGCCTTGGGTTCCACCTCTGGAACCATTCTGGGCTGTGATTGGTGTACTTTCCCCTTATCTTGGCTGGAACCGCCTCCCTGTTAGTTCCCAGACATTTCTAAACCACACTTCTTGGTGTGTATATCTTTATTCTCCTATTCTCCCCATTAGCGTGTCTGGTACTTGAGGGCTGAGACTGCTTGTTTTTATTTGTATCTTGAACACTTAGCATAATGACTGGCACATAGTAGGCATTTTCAGAAAATATTTTATCTATAATTATCTGTGGTTGGTGTTTTCACAGATGCACTCACAGGTACTCTATTGGTAGAGGGATCATCCTTCAAACATTTGAAGGCTCAAAGGTCAAAGGAGGTATGTGGACTCACACACCAACAATCACCCCATACAGTCTTTCTGCAAAGTGGATAAACTTACAAAGGAAGGTGACTAACTTCCCAGCCAATCACTAAGAAAAACCTAAAGTCTGATGAGTCAACAGGAGGTCACTAGAAGTTTTGTGGTCAGGAGAAATCATTGCCTATTATTGCTACAGAGCCCAAGCAGTCGTCTAATCAGATTAATTGGACTTCTCTGCAAATCCACAGATTGTAACTATACTACAAAATTATTCTCAAAGATTGAGAAAGAAAGCACTCTACCAAACTCATTTTATGAGATAAATTCTAAAGCAGTAAAAGAAGAAATAAAGAACCATAAACCAATAACATTAATGAATATTGATTCAAAATCTTTAAATAAAATCCTGTCATATTATAGCAATTTATCCAAGAAATAATTGTTTATGGCCAAACTGGATTCGTGCCAGAGATACAAAGATGATTTAACATTAGGAAAACAAACAATCATATTCAAGATAAAAATATTTAAGCGACATGATTATCTCAATACATAAAGAAAAAGCCTTTGACAAGTACAATGCTTACTTAAACTTTAAGAAAACTACAAAGTATAGCACATTTGCATCTTTTTTTAATGATTTTTTTAAAGTATGTTTAAAAAAAAAAGGCAAGCATCATTTTGCAATGGGGATACACCAGAAGCCTTTTCAGTAAATAAACGAATAAATCAAGGACATTCCCTCTCCCTGGCATTATTTGATACTAGAAATGCAAGTAAAAGTTAAAAGGGAATGAACTTAAAAGGACAAAGATTGGCAAAAAAAAATGGAGGGAAACTATCATTTTTGCCAATAACGATGCTTTACTTAGAAAATCTTAGGTAATCAGCAAAATAGCTATTTGAGATAATAGCTTTGGAAAGGAGGCTATAAAACAAATAAAAAAATCAATAACATTTCTATATAACAAAGTCTAAACAATAAAAGAATGTGGGAAATACCTTTCAATTAACTACAAAATACATAAAAGACTGAGAGTGCATCTATTGTAGTCACACTTAATACTTATATAGATTCAGTTACAAAATATTCCTTAAAGAAATAAAGACCAACTTAAATAGTTGGAGGGCTTTTCAGTGTTCATTGTTGGATCATACGAAAACAATAAAAATGACAATATAACCAAAACATATTTATAGATAGCATTTCCATCATATACCAATCAAAGCAGCAAAGGGTAGAAAAATAAATAACAAAATTCATGTGAAGGAACAAAATATCTAGAATATCAAGGGAGGAAATGAAAAAGGATAGGAATTAAGAAGTACTAAAACTTCTCAACTTTAAACTATAATATAAAATAGTAATCATCAGAAAAAAACATTTATTGCTAATTAAGAAATAGAAAGGTAGTTCAACAAAACTAATATAAAAAGAAAGATTCGGGAATAATTATACTCAATAACTCCAGTTCAATAAATCCCAAAAAGAACTCTTTATTTGATAAGAACTACTAGAAAAACTAGAAAGCAATCTGGAAAAAATTAGGCCTAGATTAACATTTTACACCACATCCACAATAAATTTAAAATGGATACATGATCTGAATATCAAAGATCATTCATTATAAAAAAATAGAGGAAAAACAAATTCTATACCTTTCATAGCTATGGGTAGAAAATCCATTTTTGCTGGGGGCCATCAGACCACAATGCCTTGACAGAGTCACGCATGGTAGCTGGGGAGACCACAGAGTGGTCCTTGGCGACATGTGACTGCCCACTCTATCCCCCTTGCATGACTTCTTTCATCAATGCCCCTTACCTATAAATTGACATGATTATTATTCCCCCTGGCCTCAAAAGAAATAATGCAAGAGCAAAACGCGTGCACCCTTATTCCCCAAAACATCACCAAAAGGTCAGATCTTTAAACCCAATCCCAAAAGACTATCATGGGTTAACTTTTACTTAGATACAACATTCCCAGCAAAACCGCAGCTACAGGCCAAGCCCAAAACTTTCTCATGAAGCCAGCACACAAATCAGTCATAGAGGCGCATACAATACATACAGGTACAGTACAGGTACACTAAGCTTCAATGTGCCTCAGTGACTCAATATGCCTCAATTACACAAATCAGTAACTCAAACTCCCTAGTAAGCCACCTGTGATGAAATCATTTATCTTGTATTCTGTCTAATCACAATACAAAAATATAGAATGTTAATCAAGTGATTTGTTAAAAGTTAATGTATCACTTTTCCAGTTATCTCTCTTTGATTTTGTATACTTGCATGCCAAGAAAATGGGTATAAAAATAAAGATCAGGGGGCAGCTGGGTAGCTCAGTGGATTGAGAGCTAGCCCTAGAGATGGGAGGACCTAGGTTCAAATCTGGCCTCAGACACTTCCCAGCTGTGTGACCCTGGGCAAGTCACTTGACCCCCATTGCCTAGTCCTTACCACTCTTCTGCCTTGGAGCCAATACACAGTATTGACTCTAGGACGGAAAGGTAAGGGTTTATTAAAAAAAATAAAATAAAAAAATAAAGATCAAACATTGGGATAATGGAGCAGCTGTCAGATGCAAAACAATCCCATGGCTGTAATGATTAAGCTGTTGCCTTTGCCACCAGCTGGGATACCCTGGAGTCTCCAGCAAGGGTGGACTTTGCCTGTGGCACATTTTTAACTGTAAAGTGTTTATGTAATTACAAATGATAAAAGATTAAGATAAAGGAAAATGAAGAGTTAAGTAAGAATAATGCCCAGGCATTATGCAAATGAAGTGGCTAAAGTGGCTACAACCTCTGACCCAGAGATTCCACTACTAGGAAAAAAACCCCAAGGTGATTGGCTCAAAAAAGAAAGACTCCATGTATACCCAAAGATATCAAATATATCAATAAAAATCTATTTTTAATGCAAGTTTATGCTACATCTCTGTATGACTTCCTCTGTTTCCTATTCCATACATTAGATGGCTATAACCTCCTTACTTCCCCTTCTTGGAATATTGGTTTCTTTCAAGATTCAAGACAATCATTACCTTCCTTCATAAGGCCTTTCCTCATGCTACTACTGTCATCACCTCTAAGATGTTCTTGAATTTGCTTAATGTGTGTAGTAAGTCTCTGGGGGTCCTTATGTCATTTTGTATACACACTAATAAGTCTGATATCCAGGTGGTGACTCGCTATATGACTCCTCAGTTTCTAATATGAGCAATAATATTATTGATTGATAAGTTGAGTGGAAGTCATAACAGAAAGCAGGAGGATTCTGTCAGAATCCTCAGGTTAAGGTTGTTTTTTTTCACTGACACTGAGCTCTGGAAATTCCAAGCAGCAGTTCTCTGTCTAGTCTTTGAACTGAGTCTGGCTCAAGACAGAGCTGTTTCAAATCTTCTCTGAGACTTTCCCTCTAAAATCTTTGGAAATACTTGAAGTAACATCTTTTGTAGAGAGAAGTGACTTCGTGATCAGTATTAAACTTAACAGAAGAAAAAGATCTTTCTTCTATCTTTTAACCCAGATTGGGGACGGCCTAAGGCCAAGCCTCAGTCTGGGCAACTCTGACTGGAAAACACTGAACTTATCACTGTTGGAGACCTAGTATAAGAAAGATAAATATATTATTTATAAGTTATTAGAAATGGGTTATTTTGATAAGGAAATTTGGGTTTTTAGTTAGAAATAGGAAGTGATAGAGTAGCCTGGTTTTCCAGAAGAAGGCAGACCGTGAGGTCTAGTTTGGTAGCTGGTAAAAGTTTAGTACCCCTTAGTCTTTTAGGGTTTCCTATTTATTTATCATCTTCTTAAAACATTATAAGTATTAATAAATTAGGAATTTTTTTTCATCTGTCTCCGTTTTCCATTGTGCTGGCCTAAAACCAGGGCCCATTACTGTTACCTGTGGCCCTTGTATCTAGAGTATCTGATTAACAACAATCAGATACTGAGTTTATTATCTTTAACATTATGAATAACTCTGAGATGTCAAAGATGTCTTTCTAACTCGTGCCCCCATTCCAGTGTCTTCTCCAAAATATCAATTACCAGCTACTACTGTCCCAATATCATTTACTCTGTTGACAGCAATTAGTTTTTATAAAAAGATATTTACTGAACAAATGTAGAAAGAACCAAAGTTTAAACACTTCCAATTATGAGGCTATTGCAATAACACAGACAAGAGATAAAAGGCTTAAGATAATATCATGGTTTGGGGTGGGGAGGTTGAGAGAAGACTGGTAGATGTGGATTATATTTTAGAGGAAGAAATAGAAAGATTTAGATAACTGATTAAAGGTCTTTATAAAAGAGAATGAGGAGTTAAGGATGAATGCCAAGGTCATTATAAACCTGACAGACTGGAAAAATGGTGCCATCTTCAATAGAAATAGGAAAGTTTCAAGCATTCATAGGCTCAAAAATATAACAGCTCTTTTTGTGGTGGTAAAGAATTAGAAACTGTGAGAATGCCCATCAATTGGGGAATGGCTAAACACCCTGTGCTATATGATTTGTAAAGGAATAAATACTATTATGCTGTAAGGAATGATGAAGGGGATGGTTTCCAAATAACTTAAGAGAATTTATAAATACTGATACAAGTGAAGTAAGAAGAATTAGGAGAATACTTACACAATAACAGCAATATTATAATGATGATCAATTGTGAAAGACTAAGCTACTCTGTTTAAAACCACAACAATTCCAAAGAGTTTGATGTAAAATGCTATCCATTTCCAGTGAAAGAACTGATGGACTCAGTGCAGATTGAAGGATTCCTTTTCTTGCCTTTTTTTCCTGACAACATGGATAATATGGAAATACGTTTTGCAAGACAGTATATGTATAATGCACATTGCATTTCTTACATTCTCCATGGGAGGGGAGGTGGGAGGAGAGAGCGAGCATTTGGAACTGAAAATAAAAATTTTTAATAAGATTTTTTATTTTGAAGAAGAAAGTTTGGAAGGAGGGCTGATTTGGAGCGGGGAATGGGAGAAAATAATAAAATTCTATTTTAAACTTACTGAGTTTAAGGTATATCAGGGTTATCCAGTTTGAAATGGTGATGAGAGAAAAGATTGAGACAAGATATTAAGATCTATGAGTCATCTAGATAAAGATGATAGTTAATCCATTTGAACTGATGGCATCACCAAGAGAAGGATTATATGGAGAAAAAAGAAGAGGGCCTAGGACAGAACCCTGGGGGACACCCTATGATCTGCACAATGATCCTGAAAAGTTGACTGAGAAGGAATGGTCATTTGGGAGAAGAATAAAGAGAGAGTAGTATCACAAAATCCCAGAGAAGAGAAAAGTGTTGAATCAAATGCCACAAATGGGTCAACAAGGTGAGGCCTGAGAACAGATCCTCTGATTTGGCAGTTAAGTAATCTTTGATAATTTTGATGGGACCAGATTTGACCTGAAGGTCAACTTCCCAGAACAGCTGTGACCTATCTGTGGATGAAGACTTCATGAGTAGGAGAGTGTGGGAGGCAACTGAAGTGGAAGGAGGAAGCTGGCATCATCTTGAGAAGGAGACATAAATGCAGCACCTGACATTGAGAGCTGACAGAGATAACTGGCTGCAATAAGTCCTGAGCCAGGGAGGTGAGGAAAACCTAAACAGATGTTCCTTCTCCAAACAGGGAAAGAAACTGGGGGCTCTCATCTTTCTATCTCACTAGAGAGGGTCAAATATATTACTCGTTATTGACTTACTTTAAACTTCCTGCTTCTCTCTGTGCTTGGGAAGCATTAACCTTTGTTCTACATTATTTACTTTGTTTCTTAAGCTAGTAAATGTGATAAAACTGTTGGTGAACACAAATTCAAAGCTGTGCATTGCATCTCAGATCATACTTTAGATCCTGGGTGGGAGAGAGAGGCAGAGATTCACATTTTCAGACATGAGAAATTATATTGCCTGCCAGTTAGGATTAGGGTTAGAGGTAGAAGACCAAAATGGGAAAACCAGAATGGGACTGAATAAGTCTGGCAACTTCAGGTATATCCTTGAAATAAAAGCTGCAGGTTGGTAAGTACCCAATGCTATAGTACAGGAGTTTTTTTAACTTCTCTTTTCCCCCAGGGGCTGCTAAATGGCAAACCAGTTTTTTAAAAAGAAAGTCACATCCCCCATGACAAGAGAGAGTGAATTGCTTAAGAGAAAGAAAGCCATACCCCTAAAAAGGAGTGAGCTGCTAGAGATATTCAACCCACACAGAGGGAGGGAGGGAGGGAGAGAGCAATTTGTCCAGAAATACTTGATCAAATAGGTCTTTTAGCTCAGAGATCATTTGATAGCTCAGCCTGTCTTGTTTGCCAGTGCCACCTGTGGCTTGCACATCTCATTTGATTCTCACCACAGCATTTTGGAGGTAAGTACAGATATCATTATCCCTCTTTTACAGATAAGGAAACAGACAGGGGAGTTAAGTAAGTTGCCTATAGGCACATAAATAGTAAGAGCTGAGGGCAGAACTCAAACCAGATCTCTCCTTCCTCCAAGACTGGGGCACTTTTTATTACACCATATCTTTCACATACATTGTTCTTATGGAAGACAGGTAGAAGCAGACCTACAAAGCCTTGTGCATAAATAAAATCATTCTTTCCTTCTGATTGACATAGATAAATTAGAAAAATTGATCCCAAGACACCTTTTTTTAAAAACCCTGACAATAAGACTTCCCTTTAAATCACATTATTAACAGACAAAATTAATACGGTATGAACAATACATTAAACTCTGCTGAAAAATATAATACCAGATTATTAAAAATAATAGGGATCTTTTCTAAGAACAAAGAAGTCTCATCTTTCTGGAGGGCAGCTAAGGGACTATTCCCATTCCTCTGCTATAGGGGGAAATAATAACCTCTATTTGCCTCAGTTTCCTTATCTATAAAATGGGGATAATAATAACACCTACTTTCCTGGGTTGTTATGAGAAAATCAAATGTGATCATTATAAAATGCTTTGTATAGTGTCTAGCAAATAGTAATGAGTATAAAAATATTGTTATTATTGCTTTGGACACAGCTTCTTCTTCCATTGTAGTTCCTACAATTACATCTTTTACCTTGCCCAGATTTTTAGAATATGTAAAGAAGTTACAGTAGAATTTCAATGCTATGGGGCAGCTAGGTGGCTGGCTCAATGGATTGAGAGCCAGGCCTAGAGACAGGAGATCCTAGATTTAAATCTGGCCTCAGACAATTCCTAGATGTGTGGCCCTAGGCAAGTCACCTAACCCCCATTTTTCTTCTTACTGCTCTTCTTACTATTCTTCTGCCTTAGAGCGAGGGTGTACTCTCTTTAGGAGTATAGTCTATGAAGTAAAATGGCCCAATCTGGCACTTCTGTAGAATTAGTTTATATATATGTGTGTGTGTGTGTGTGTGTGTGTACATGTATATGTGTGTGTATGTTTTGTATATATACACACATGTGTCTGTGGGTATTTGTGTTAATGACTGCTAAAATTGCTGGCCAAATTTCTGGCTGTAGTCCAGGATGTGACTTTTGTGCTAAACAAGGAAGAATCACAATTGAAATGGTTGGTTTTGACCATTTATTAAAGTTAGATGGCAGGACCACATTTGCCATAGTTGCCTTTGCTATTGCTTTGAGAAACCAAGGTTAGGAAAAAAAACAAGGCAAAAAGAAAAGGAAGAAAAATACCAAGAAAACCATTCTAAAAGAGCCATATCAGTGAACTTCTGATTTCCATAGAAGAAGCCCAAGTGATAAAAAAGAGCAAAAGGAAGATTAGAAAGGAAAGGCTGGAGTATTCCAGGAGAAGAGGGAAGAATTGAAAAAGGCCTTGGGCTGAAAGAGGAGAAAGAAGAAATGTAGTCAAGCAAAACTCCCAAGGGAGAGACGAAAGAAGGGAAATAGAAGTAGAACTCAACTGCAAAGGAAGGAAAAGGATGAGATAATATAGTAAATAGTAAGATTAGATGAGACAGCTAGGTCAGGCAGAGGATAGTCCTCTGGTTCTAGCATGAGGAATGCCTGAGCTCTAATTTTACCTTCAAGACTAGATGTGTGGCTTTGGGCAAGTTGTCCTTAGTTTCTTCAATGAGGATAATAATAACATCTATCTCCAAAGGTTATATTGAGGATCAACTGAAATAATATTTGTTAAGTGCTTAGCACAGGGCTTGACAAAAAATATTAAGTGCTATATAAATATTAGAGAGCAAGGTGGAGAAGTGAATAGGGTGCTGTATTTGGAGTCAGGAAACTAATCTTTCTGAGTTCAAATCTGGCTTTAGGAACTGGGCAAGTCAAGTAACCCTGTATACCTTAGTTTTCTCATCTGTGAAATGAACTGGGGTAGGAAATGACAAATCATTCCAGTATCTTTGTCACGAAAACCCAAAATGGGAGGCAGCTGGGGTGTTCAATGGATTGAGAGCCAGGCCTAGAGACAGGAGGTCCTGGGTTCAAAACTGACCTCAGACACTTCCCAGATGTGTTACCCTGGGCAGGTCACTTGACCCCAATTGCCTAGCCCTTACCAATCTTCTGCCTTGGTTCCAAGACAGAAGGTAAGGGTTTAATTAAAGAAAGAAAGAAAGAAAGAAAGAAAGAAAGAAAGAAAGAAAGAAAGAAAGAAAGAAAGAAAGAAAGAAAGAAAGAAAGAAAGAAAGAAAGAAAGAAAGAAAGAGTACCCCCAATGGGATGGTGAAAAGTTGTACACAACTGAAAATGATGGAACAACAAGCTAGCCTAAAGCTTAATATAAAACACACACACACACACACACACACACACACACACACACACAAAACTAAGATCATGGTAACTGGTCTCATCATTTCCTGGCAAATGGAGAGAAAAGAAATGGAAGCAGTGTCACGTTTTCTACTCTTGGGCTCAGCGATGAAATTAAAAGATGCTTGCTTATTAGAAGGAAATCTATGGCAAATATGGACAGCATACTAAAAAGCAGAGACATTGTCTTATTCGCAAAGGTCCATATAGCCAAAGCTATGATTTTTCCAGTAGCAATATAAGGTTGTAAGAGTTGGACTATATGGAAAACTGAATATTGTAGAATCTATGCTTTTGAATTATGCTGGAGAAGATTTTTTAAAATAATATTTTCTTTTCCCCCTATTACATGGAAGGAAGGAAGGAAGGAAGGAAGGAAGGAAGGAAGGAAGGAAGGAAGGAAGAAATAAAAAGTTTCAGTCTATGTTCAGATTCCATCAGTTCTTTCTCAGAAGGTAGATGGCTTTTTCCATCATGAGTCTCTGGAATTGTCTTGAATCACTACAAGTGCTGAGAATAACTCAATCATTCACAGTTGTTCATCAAGAAATATGACTGTCACTGTGTAAAATGTTCTTCTGGTTCTGCTCACCTCACTTTGTGTCAGTTCATGTCTTTCAAATTTTTTTTTTGAAGATCATACTGCTTGTCATTTCTTATACCACAACTTGTTTAACCATTCCCCAATTGATAAACAACCCCTCAATTTTCAGCCCTTTGCTTCCACAAAAAAAGCTGCAATAAGTATTTTTATACAAGTAGGCCTTTTCCTTTTTTTTTAAATCTCTTTGGGTAAAGACCTAATAATGGTATTGATGACTCAAAGGGTATGCATAGTTTTAGTCCTTTGAGCATAGTTCCAAATTGCTTTCCAAAATGGATGGATCAAATCACAATTCCACTAACAAAGTATTAGTATTCCAAATCTTTTTCCTTTTCTCTCATATTAACCAATCTGATAGATGTGAATTGTTTAAATTTGCATTTCTCTAATCAAGAGTGATTTAGAGCATTTTTTCATATGACTATAGATGGCTTTGATTTCTTCATCTGAAAACAGCCCATTTATATCTTTTGATCATTTATTGGAGATGATTTTATTTATATAAATTTGATTTAGTTCTCTATATATTTGAGAAATTAGTCCTTTCTGATTTCCTTCTAATCTTAGTTGCATTTGTTTGTACAAAACCTTTTAAATTTAACATAATCAAAATGACCCATTTTGCATTTTATAATGCTCTCTATTTCTTGTTTGATCCTGAATTCTTCCTTTATCCATAGATCTGACAGGTACACTATTCAATGCCCCTTTAATTTGTTTACAAAATCACCCTTTAAAATTATATCATGTACCCATGTCTATCTTATCTTGGTATTGTATAAGATGTTGGTCTATTCAAAGTCTTTGCCATTTTCTAAAACGTTTTTATCAAGCAGTGAATTCTTGTCCTAAAAGTTGGTATCTTTTGATTTATCAAACATTAAATTATGATGGTTATTTATTAGTAGGTTTTGTATACCTGATCTGTTCTATTGATGGAGAAGACTTGAGAATCCCTTGGACAGCAATGAATTCAAGTCATTCAATACTTAAAGAATTAATTGAGACTATCCATTGGAAGGTCAAATATTGAAGTTAAAGCTTAAATACTTTGGCCACATAATGAGAAGACAGGACTCATTGGAAAAGACTCTGACATCAGGAAAGATTTAAGGAAAAAGAGAAAGGAATAGCAAAGGATGAATTGAAGAGAGAATGTCATGGAAGCAATGAACATGAGCTTGGATAAACTTCAGGAGATAGTGGAGAACAGAGGGACCTGGCAGGCTATGGTTCATGGGATCATGAAGAGTCAGACATGACTGAATAACTGAACAACAACATATCTAGCATTCCTCAACAACCATTGCCTCATCTTTCCCCATTGGGAATGTATATTTGGTCAGCTCTCAAACTAATAGTTAAACAAAAATTTTATTTAGACTAATAAAGTTAGATAAGCAGTTTAGTAGTGGGTAGAGATTCAGCTTTAGAGTTAGGAAAACCTAGATTCAAGACCTGACTTTGACACTTATGGTCTCTTATCCTAGGGGTGTCAATTAACTTTTTAGCATCCAGGCAATAGTCTAAAACAAATAAGTTACATAAAAGTTGCATATGGATGTATAAAAATATGTGTGTATGAATATAATATATATATATATATATATTTTTTTTTTTTTTTTTGTAAAACCTTACCTTCCATCTTGGAACCAATACTGTGTATTGGCTCCAAGGCAGAAGAGTGCTAAGGGCTAGGCAATGGGGGTTAAGTGACTTGCCCAAGGTCACACATCTGGGAAGTATCTGAGGCCAGATTTGAACCCAGGACCTCCCATCTCTAGGCCTGCCTCTCAATCCACTGAGCTACTAAGCTGCCCCCTGAATATGTGTGTGTGTATATATATATATATATATATATATATATATATATATATATATATATATATATATAGAGAGAGAGAGAGAGAGAGAGAGAGAGAGAGAGAGAGGCAAGAGAGTTTCTTTGACGGAAGTTTTTCATACTGATAAAATCATAAGTATAGAACCAAAAAATAAAATTCCAATAAAATAAAAATATTTATTATAGAATACAACATTCTAATAATTTTTCAGATGAGGAGGAGAAGAAGGAAAAGGATGAGGAGGAGAATTTATTAAGTTCTTACTATGTTCCAGGCCCTGTGGTAGGGGTGGGGATTCAAAAAAGAAAAACAGTCTCTGCCTTCAGGGAGCTTACAATCTAATGGAGGAAAACAATGCACTGACCCAATTATACCACTGCTGTGCTTATACTAAATAAATCAAAGAAAAAAGTAGATCTATTTGTGCAAAAATATTCATACCAACTCTTTTTATGATAGCCAAAATATTGGAAACTAAAGAAATGTCCTATTGGAGAAAGGCTTTAAAGAACTGTGTTATACACTACTGGGTTTGTTTTCCACAGAGATAATAAAAAAAATGGGGGAAGGACCTACTTGTGCAAAAATATTTATAGCAGCTCTTTTTGTGGTGGCAAAGAATTGGAAATTGAGAGATGTCCATCAGCTGGGGAGTGGCTGAACAAATTGTGGAACATGCCGGTGGATGAGATACTCTTGTGCTATAAGAAATAAGCAAGATGATTGCAGAAAAGGCTGGAAAGATCCACAGGATGCAGAGCAAAATAAGTAGAATTGGGAGAACATTATGCACAATAACAGCAATATTGTATGATGATTATCTGTGAAAACTTGACTACTCTCAGCAATGCAATGATCTAGGACAATCTTGAAAGACACGACAGGAAATGCTATCCACCTCCAGGGAAAGAACTGTTGGAGTTGCCTTTCACATCAGTATATTTATGGTTTTATTTTGGGGTTTTGGTTCTGTATGAGTGTGCTCTTACAACAATTATTATTATCCTCATTTTATAACAGATGAAACTAAGACAGGCATAGATTTAGTGACTTGGCCAGGGTCACCCAGCTAGTAAATGTATGAAGCTAGATTTTAAGTCAGGCCCTCCTGACATACTTGTTATCTGAAAAAATAAATTATTATTAAAACAATCTAATGGAGAGAGACAATATGCAAACCACAATGTGCAAATAAGAAAGATATGGGATGAAATGGAGGTAATATCAGAGGGAAGACATATTCATCAAGGAGAATGGAAAATGTTGAGATTTTCAGGAAGTGAGATTTTCATTTAACTTAAAAAATGCCAAGGAATCTGAAGGCAGAGAATAAGGCAGAGTTAAGAAGGAAGAACACCCAAGCCAGTTTCACCAGATAGCATTGAAAGGAATAAAATGTAAAAAACCTGGAAAGCTAGAAAAGGGCCAGATTAGGAAGGACTTTAAAAGGCAAAGAGAAGAATTTTTTATTTGCCTCTAGAGGTAACAGGGAGCCACTGGAGTTTGTTGAATACCAACCAGGCTGGTATAGTCAGACCATATGTGTAGGAAGGCCACTTTAATAACTGAGTGAAGGACAGAATGGAATTAAGAGAAACTTGAGGCAAGTAGACCAGCCAATAAGCTACTGCAATAGTCTAGGAGTGAGGTGATGAGCGACCGTAACAGAGTACTGGCAGTGTCAAGACAGAACAGGATACAAAGAGATGTTTCAAAGGTAGAATCCATACAGCTTACCAACAGATTGGATTTGGGGAGTGAGGGGGCAGCAGAGTGAAAAAAAGTGATGATGACATCTAGGTTGTGAGCCCAGATGACTGGGAGGAAGGTGGTACCCTTGAAAGTAATGAGGAAGTTAAGAAGAGAAGAGAGTTTTGGGAGAGAGATAATGAGTTCATTTTGGGACATTTGGTGTTTAAGATGTCTAAGCAAAGCAGCCCCTTTTAGGTTAGTCTGTTATCCCTTCTTTAGCTCTCTGAGCTATGGAAAAAAACAACTCAGAAGGTCTTATCTGATCATAAACCTCCTATCTCCCAGCCAAGTGGGAGTGAGGCACAGGTCATTTAGCTCACAGCAGCAGGTCATCATACAGGAATGGGGGGTAGGGGGAGCCCTGCAGAAGCTTTTGATGATTCTCTTGGTCACAGCTGCATTGATGAACAGACCATCAATTTCATTGGCTTCAAGTTCCTGAGATGTCAAAATCCTAGAAACTCTACTGTGCATCCATCTGGCTTGTGCACCTATCCCTGAAGCATCAGCACTGAAAGGATATTGTTAAAGTACCCCAAAGGCTAATGATGCACAAGGTCCCTCCTTACCATAATAAATCTAATGATGACAAGAGGCAAAAGACAGGCATAGCTGTATTATAGTCCCCATCTCCATTTATTTCTCCTTCTCTCCATCACTTCTATGGACATCATCTCCATCCTTTTTTTTTTACCCTTATCTTCTGTCTCAGAATCAATATTAAGTTTTGGTTCCAACACAGAAGGGCAGTAAGGGCTAGACCATGGAAACTAGGTGACTTGCCTAGGGTTACATAGCTAAGAAATGTCTGAAGCTAAGCCCAGGACTTCCCATCTCTGGCCTGGCTCTATCCACTGAGCCACCTAGCTCCTCCCAAACCTCCATCTTGAATCATAATTACAAGTCAAAACCAAAAGGTCATGTTAGCACCAAAGCAAACTGTATAATGTTCCATCACTAATTGCCCCTTTGGAAAAACTATGTCCTGAAAGTGTTGGAACAATCTCCTAAGATAAATATTCCCCAAATATCTTCAAAGTGCTGGATAGCCTTCCTCATAGAAGAGATGATAAAAGGGCTTAATGAAAATATTATTCTACTCTAAAGTATATAAAATAAAATGAAGTGTTCTTTAGAGAAAGAGAAATAGAGAGACAAGGAGAGAGAGAGAGAGAGAGAGAGAGAGAGAGAGAGAGAGAGAGAGAGAGAGAGAGAGAGAGAGAGAGAGAGAGAGAGAGAGAGAGAGAGAGAGAGAGAGAAAGGAAATGTTCTGAAGAGACCAAGGGGGAATCCTGATCTGTTTTAGGAAATTGGAGTCAAGCCAAGTCAATACGCATTTATTAAGTGTATACTTAATGTGTCAGGCACCATGATAAGTGCTTGGGATACAAGGAGAGAAGAATGGGAAGAAAGTCCATTTAACCTTGGAGCTGAGAAATACTTATGAGACTCTTCAAGAAGAGGAGGGAGCCGAAGCCTCTGAAGAGAGAATGGCTGCTAGACCTGCAGAGAATAAAGATGTGCACTCACAGGTGCTGTCAAGCAAATGATCATTCTATAAGGGTCAGAAGAAGAAGAGACTCTGCTGAAGGGTGTAGAGATTATTATTTGTGGGTCTGATAACAAAAAAGAGATCTAAAAACTCCCCAAGACTCACCAAACTACTTCCACTGCTATGGTGATTGGCATGGGCACAGATAAATACTAATAAAGTAATCTAGTATAATAAAATGTTGCTATTCCCAGGTTCACTGTGGCTGTTTGATGGATATTATTTGTATAACTCCTGGCCAGAGCCCTTATTCAATATATGCATTACTGTTGGACCATATAAGAATTACAAAAATCAAGTAACAGGAACATTTAGTAATTAATATGAAACAACACAAATAATAGGAAATTGAATTCACACATGAAATATTCTCTGCCCCTGTATACAAAGAAGCACAATCTCCTATATCTTCAGAGGAATTACAATTTAAGTATTCTTTTTTATGTTTGACGTTTTTGTTTTTCAGCTGATGGAAACATCCCCTCTCCTCTTTAAATAACAACATTGCACAGATATACACAGATAGATAAGGAAAACAAACACACACCCCCAAACATGTACAAAAATGTAGGTCTCATTCTACATCAGAAACCATCCCCTTCTCTATCAGGTGGGTGGGTATATGTTCCATCATCAGCCCTCTGGAATCAAGTTTGGCCTTTGCACTGTTCTTAAGTCTTTAAAATTGTCTTATAATGTTATGATATATTATTCTCTCAGTTCTACTCATTTCACTATTGTCTTTTATAATCCTAATTGCCCATCCCTTACCACTCTTCTCTCAGAGTTTTTACTAAGACAGAAAGGAAGGGGTTTAAAAAATAATAATGAAAATTTTAAAAAAGAAATTCTCTAAGAATACAAGTTGCAGATGTCAACCTGCATTGAATAGGGAAATATCCTTGCTAACAGTTCTCTATATCAATGAAATAATAATTTGTCACTATCACTAGGATTATTCTCAGTCTTTCAAGATGAGTTGTTTCTGATTTTTAGCTTTTAGCTTTTGCCTTTTGGAATATCACATTCTAAAATTTTCTTTCCTTTGTAGTAATTTCTATCAAGTTTTATGTGATCTGTAGAATTTAAAATTAATATCCAATACTCCCAAGTATTATATCTAATAATTTTTATTAATATTTAAGTTGAAGCAAAAGGAAACTAAAAGCTAGAGAAACAGGAAGAGCTCACCCAGTTTCACACATGGAGGGGAAAAAGGGGTGAGGGAGGCATTACCCAAAACTTATATACAATAATGTAAAGGATGCACATAAACAGAAAGGAAAAAGGAATTTGGGGACAAGGGAAGAATTCTGGGAGATGAAGTCCAAAGGATGCAAAATTTCCACTCATACAGGTCATGACCATAGTTCTCTGGTATTCAAGCTCACTCTTTCTAATTTCTTTCAGTATTTTTTCTTAGATCTGAAAACTCTAGATTTGGGGTGTTACATTCCTGGAATTTATCATTTTGGGGTTTCTTTTCAGAGGTGATTCATGGATTATATACATATAGTTATAATTTCATTTTCCCTTTTCCCTTTTATTCTAATAGATCTAGGATTTTTCATTCATATTTTACTGAAATATGAGATCCACGTTTTTCATTTGGTCAGGAAATCATGTTTCTTGAATTCTGTCCCCTTGACCTATTTTCCAAGTATTATTTCTGACCTGATAAATAGGGCAGCTAAATGGTATAATGGAGAGAAGACTAGGCCTAGAGTAAGGAAGTCCTGAGTTCAAATTTAGCCTCTTTGGCTTCTAAGCTATGCAACTTTGGACAAGTCACTTAAATTCTATTTGACTCAATTTCCTCTACTTTAAAATATGAGTAATAATTTTATCTATCTAATTGGGTTATTATAAGGATCAAATAAGATAATATTTATAAAGTACTTAGCATAAACTGGTACATATTAGGCACTATATAATGCTTGGTATTCTTAATATTCAAGTCTTTTGATTTTCTGCTAATATTTTATTTTGTTTCATGTTTATTCTAATATTTTATTTTGTTTCATGAAATAATTGAGTTCTGTTTTCTCAATTCTAATTTTCAAGGGCTCCATTACTTGGACTGGATTTTCTACTTCCTCTTTGTAGCAGTTAAAAATTAGTTTCTCTGCTAGAAGTATTACATTTTTAGAGGTTTATTAAAGATTGAGAATTTAAGAAAATACAAGTAAGAAAGCACATGCCTAGGAGGACCGAAAGGCCCATTCAATTTCACTTACATCATGAGAGACGCGTCTGCTTGGAAGCGGAAGTAGAAAGAGACATCAGTACACTTTTACAGCCAGTTAAATAGAAATTTTGATCTTGCCCAGGTGAGCATTTCAGTGAGATTACAAAGCATTCTGGGAAGTGTCCAAGGACTTTTGGGGATTGAAGTCCAGGGTTCAAATCTCCATTTTTACATTTCTCCGTATGATCCTCTGGGAAAAAGGCTTTTCCCAAAGGACCATGAAAACATAATCAACCTAAAAATTACAATAATTTGAGGATAAGAGGAAAAAAAACAAAACCAATAATTGCTGGACACATTGACAAAAGGCCAATTAGGGGGCATGAAAGTATAGATACAAATAAATGTTCAATCAACCACACCCAAAGTTCATTCTTGATCTTCTTGTGCAGCTTGTGGTCTGGAGGCTTCTTCATGGTGTCTTCTCCAACAGTTCACTTTCTGGATTCAGAGAGGTAGCATCTTTCTTTCTTTTTTTTTTAAATATATTTTATTTGATCATTTCCAAGCATTATTCGTTAAAGACATAGATCATTTTCTTTTCCTCCCCCTCCACCCCCCATAGCTGACGCGTAAATCCATTGGGCATTAGATGTTTTCTTGATTTGAACCCATTGCTTTGTTGATAATATTTGCATTAGAGTGTTCATTTAGAGTCTCTCCTCTGTCATGTCCCCTCAACCGCTGTATTCAGGCAGTTGCTTTTCCTCAGTGTTTCCACTCCCATAGTTTATCCTTTGCTTATGAATAGTGTTTTTTTCTCCTGGATCCCTGCAAATTGTTCAGGGACATTACACCACCATTAATGGAGACGTCCATTACGTTCGATTATACCACAGTGTATTAGTCTCTGTGTACAATGTTCTCCTGGTTCTGCTCCTCTCGCTCTGCATCACTTCCTGGAGGTTGTTCCAGTCTCCATGGAACTCCTCCACTTTATTATTCCTTTTAGCACAATAGTATTCCATCACCAACATATACCACAATTTGCTCAGCCATTCCCCAAAACGAGGGCATCCCCTCGTTTTCCAGTTTTTGGCCACCACAAAGAGCGCAGCTATGAATATTTTTGTACAAGTCTTTTTGTCCATTATCTCTTTGGGGTACAGACCCAGCAGTGCTATGGCTGGATCAAAGGGTAGATATTCTTTTGTCACCCTTTGGGCATAGTTCCAAATTGCCCTCCAGAATGGTTGGATCAGTTCACAACTCCACCAGCAATGAAATAATGTCCCTACTTTGCCACATCCCCTCCAGCATTCATTACTTTCCTTTGCTGTTATGTTAGCCAATCTGCTAGGTGTGAGGTGATACCTCAGAGTTGTTTTGATTTGCATCTCTCTGATTATAAGAGATTTAGAACACTTCTTCATGTGCTTATTAATAGTTTTGATTTCTTTATCTGAGAACTGCCTATCCATGTCCCTTGCCCATTTATCAATTGGAGAATGGCTTGATTTTTTGTACAATTGATTTAGCTCTTTATAAATATGAGTAATTAAACCTTTGTCAGAGGTTTCTATGAAGATTTTTTCCCAATTTGTTGTTTCCCTTCTGATTTTAGTTACATTGGTTTTGTTTGTACAAAAGCTTTTTAGTTTGATGTAGTCAAAATTATTTATTTTACATTTTGTGATTCTTTCTATGTCTTGCTTGGTTTTAAAGCCTTTCCCCTCCCAAAGGTCTGACATGTATACTATTCTGTGTTTACCCAATTTACTTATGGTTTCCTTCTTTATGTTTAAGTCACTCACCCATTTTGAATTTATCTTGGTGCAGGGTGTGAGGTGTTGATCTATTCCTAGTCTCTCCCACACTGTCTTCCAATTTTCCCAGCAGTTTTTGTCGAATAGTGGATTTTTGTCCCAAAAGCTGGGATCTTTGGGTTTATCGTATACTGTCTTGCTGAGGTCGCTTTCCCCCAGTCTATTCCACTGATCTTCCTTTCTGTTTCTTAGCCAGTACCAAATTGTTTTGATGACTGCTGCTTTGTAATATAGTTTAAGGTCAGGGACTGCAAGGCCCCCATCATATGTGTTTTTTTTTTTTCATTATTTCCCTGGATATCCTTGATCCTTTGTTATTCCAAATGAACTTTGTTATGGTTTTTTCTAAATCAGTGAAGAAGTATTTTGGTAGTTCAATGGGTATGGCACTAAATAGATAAATACGTTTGGGTAGGATGGTGATTTTTATTATATTGGCTCGTCCTATCCATGAGCAGTTAATGTTTTTCCATTTGCTCAAGTCTAGTTTTAGTTGTATGGCGAGTGTTTTGTAGTTGTGTTCATATAGTTCCTGTGTTTGTCTTGGGAGGTAGATTCCTGGGTATTTTATTTTGTCTAAGGTGATTTTGAATGGGATTTCTCTTTCTAGTTCTTGCTGCTGAGCTGTGTTGGAGATATATAGAAAAGCTGATGATTTATGTGGGTTTATTTTGTATCCTGCAACTTTGCTAAAGTTGTTGATTATTTCAATTAGCTTTTTGGTTGAATCTCTAGGATTCTTTAAGTAGACCATCATGTCATCCGCAAAGAGTGATAACTTGGTCTCCTCCTTGCCTATTTTGATGCCTTCAATTCCTTTATCTTCTCTAATTGCTACTGCTAGTGTTTCTAGTACAATGTCAAATAGTAGAGGTGATAATGGGCATCCTTGTTTCACTCCTGATCTTATTGGGAATGCATCTAGTTTATCCCCATTGCAGATGATATTAGCTGATGGTTTTAGATATATACTGTTTATTATTTTTAGGAATGACCCTTCTATTCCTATGCTTTCTAGTGTTTTTAATAGGAATGGGTGTTGTATTTTATCAAATGCTTTTTCTGCATCTATTGAGATAATCATGTGGTTCTTGCTAGTTTGCTTGTTGATGTGGTCAGTTATGTGGATGGTTTTCCTAATGTTGAACCAGCCCTGCATCCCTGGTATAAATCCTACTTGATCATGGTGAATGATCCCTCTGATCACTTGCTGGAGTCTTTTTGCTAGTATCCTATTTAAGATTTTTGCATCTATATTCATTAGGGAGATTGGCCTATAGTTTTCTTTCTCTGTTTTTGACCTGCCTGGTTTTGGAATCAGTACCATGTTTGTGTCGTAAAAGGAGTTTGGTAGAACTCCCTCTTTGCTTATTATGTCAAATACTTTGTATAGTATTGGGATTAACTGTTCTCTGAATGTTTGATAGAATTCACTGGTGAATTCATCAGGCCCTGGGGATTTTTTCTTAGGAAGTTCTTTGATGGATTGTTGGATTTCAATTTCTGATATGGGATTATTTAAGAATTCTATTTCCTCTTCTGTTAGTCTAGGCAGTTTGTATTTTTGTATATATTCATCCATTTCTCCTAAATTGGTGTATTTATTGCCATATAATTGGGCAAAGTAATTTCTAATGATTGCCTTAATTTCATCTTCATCGGAGGTGCTGTCCCCCTTTTCATCTTTAATGCTGTTAATTTGCTTTTCTTCCTTCCTTTTTTTAATTAGATTGACCAGTACTTTGTCTATTTTGTTTGTGTTTTCAAAATACCAGTTTATAGTCTTATTTATTACTTCAGTGATTCTATCACTTTCAATTTTATTAATTTCTCCCTTAATTTTTAGGAACTCTAATTTAGTTTTCTTCTGGGGGGTTTTAATTTGTTCGCTTTCAAGTTTTTTGATTTGCATGTCCAATTCATTGACCTCTGCCCTCCCTAATTCGTTAATATATGAACTCAAAGATATAAATTTTCCCCTGAGTAGTCCTTTGGCTGCAGCCCATAGAGTTTGAAAGGATGTCTCATCATTGTCATTTTCTTCAATGAAATTATTAATTGTTTCTATGATTTGTTCTCTAACTAACCAATTTTGGAGAATCCTATTATTTAATTTCCAATTAATTTTTGATTTGGCTCTCCATTGTGATATTTAAAAGAGTGGAACTCATAAAATGTAAGAGTTAAAATAGTTGAGGTTGTAAACTGTAGTGATTAAAATAGTGGAAGATATAAATTGTAATAGATATAATAGTGGGTGAGTAAATTGTGACTGCAGGGAATATGTTTTCACCACAGTGTCTTGTTTTAAATCAAATATAAGGTGGTGTCCAGGGAAATATTCCCAATTATGAATATACCCAAGTCAACTGGGTTTTATAGATAATTTAATTAATAATACAATGAGGACTCAAAGAAAGAGAGAGAGAGAGAAAAAGGAAATAAATGAGAAAAGAATAGGCCGGCCCAGGCAGCCCTGGCCTACCCAGGCCTAAGCCCTACAAAAAAAGATCAGTCAGTCCTAATCACTCACCATAAGATCTGTTCAAGCGAGGATTCAGGGGGACAGAGTCTCCCCAGAGGGAGTTCCAGCCAGAGTCAGCCTCCCTTGAAAGACCTCCTTAGAGATTGTCTCTCAAGAATCTGTATATCTCAAGAGATTTATCAACAGTCTGTCCTTTTTCTTATATAGCGGGTTTTCTCCTATGTTACCTCCCCTAAGTTCTTCCATCTACCAAGCACAGTAGACATTTTCCAAAGGACAGCCCATTCTGAATTCACACCTGAGTAGATTAATCCTTTTAGTAATCCACACCTGAGTAGGTTAGAATCTCTGTGTAAGTTTTTTCCTCTTTGCTCCTTTTAAGTTCACAAGTTGCCTGACCTTTATAGGTACTTAGCACCCCTTTGTAATTAATTCTAAAAATAGGCATGGCTTAAGTATGGGTGTAAGTATTTTTCATTGTTCAGCAAGGAGTTTTCTCCCCTAAAGCAGTCTTAAGTACGGGTGGAGTAGAGGTCTTCACATTTCTGATCTAAGTAGACTTCTCACATTTTAGATGGGGAATGGTCCCTAATAGGGAATTGTCCCAATGGAGAATTTCCCCAATGGGGAATTTTTTAACATTCACAAGTCTGAGAAATTTCAAGATTCACACCATGTACCCTTACTGATCATTATTTTTATTGCCTTATGATCTGAAAAGGTTGAATTTATTATTTCTGCTTTTCTGCATTTGTTTGCCATGTTTTTAGGACCTAGTATTTGGTCAATCTTTGTGAATGTACCATATTCAGCTGAAAAAGTATATTCTTTTTGTACCTATTTATTTTTCTCCATATATCTATTAACTCTAATTTTTCTAAGATTTCATTCACATCTTTTACCTCTTTCTTTTTTTAAATTGTATTTATATAAATTTGATAGTGGTAGGTTCAGGTCTCCTACTAGATAGGTTTACTATCTATTTCCTCCTTCAATTCTACTAGTTTCTCCTTTAGAAATGTGGGTGCTATACCGTTTGGTGCATACATGTTGATTACTGATATTTCCTCATTGTCTATACTCCCTTTTATCAGGATGTATTTACCTTCCCTATCCTTTTAAATCAGATCTATTTTTACTTTGGCTTTGTCAGATATCATGATTGCAACTCCTGCCTTCTTTCTATCAGTTGAGGCCCAATAGGTCTTGCTCCAACTTTTAATTCTGACCTTGTGAATATCTACCCATTTCAGGTGTGTTTCTTGTAGAAAACATATGGTAGGATTTTGGATTCTAATCCACTCTCCTATTCATTTACATTTTATGGGTGAGTTCATCCCATTCACATTCAAAGTTATGATTGTCACTTGTGAATTCCCTAGCATTTCGATATCCTCTCCTAATTCTGTCCTTTCTCCTTTTGCTATATCCTTTCAAACCAGTGGTTTACTTTTAATCAATCCCCCTAGTCCCCTCCCTTAATATGCTTCCATTTCTGGCCCCTCCCTTTTTGTTTCCTTCTTGTTTTTTAGGGTCTGTTAAGTTCTCTCCCCCCTCTCCTTCCCTCCCTTTTTGTACTCCCTCCCCCTTACCCCCCTTAGTTTTCCCTTCTCACCCTGTAGGATAAGATAGAATTCAAGATCCCAATGGATCTATATGCTCTTTCCTCTCAGAATTGATTTCATTGAGAGTAAGGTTTAAGTATTACCTATTAGCACTCTCTTCCTCTCCTTCTTATAAGAGTATTCTTCCCCTCCCCTTCCCATGTGTATCTTTGTGTGATAACGATTATCCTATTTATTTTATTTCTTCAAGTGTCTCTTGGTGCCATCATCGATTCCTCCACACAAACCCTTTTTCTTTTTTTGCATATCATTATAGCCCTTAATTCCCCAATCTTTTCCTGTGAGTGGTTCTTCTAATTACTATAATAATGAATACAATTTATGAGAGGTACAAACAACATTTTCCCCATATATATATATATATAATTTGATCTAATTGTAGTCCTTAAAGAAGAGAGTTTGAATAAAAAAAACATTTCCCCCTTTTCCCTCTCTTTCTTATTTACCTTTTTCATGTTTATCTTGATCTTTGTGTTTGGATATCAAACTTTCCACTTACTTCTGGTCTTTTCTTTACAAATACTTGGAAATCTTCTATTTTGTTGAATGACCATACTTTCCCCTAGAAGTATATAGTCAGTTTTAAAAGATGGATAGGTGATTCTTGGTTGAAGACTAAATTCTCTTGCCTTTCTGAATATCATGCTCCAGGCCTTGTGGTCCTTTAGTGTGGAAGCTGCCAGGTCTTGTGTGGTCCTGATTGGTGTTCCTTGGTATCTGAATTGTCTCTTTTTGGCTTCTTGTAGAATATTCTCCTTAGCTTGAAAGCTCTGGGATTTGGCAATTACATTCCTAGGAGTTGTCTTTTGGGGATTTAGTGTAGAGGGTGTTTTGTGAACTCTTTCAATGTCTATTTTGCCCCTTGTTCAAGAACATCAGGGCAGTTTTCTTGGATGATTTCTTGTAGTATGATGTCATCCCATTCACGTTCAAAGTTATGACTGTCACTTGTGGACTCCCTGGCATTTTGATATCCTTCCCTAATTCTAACCTCTCTTCTTCAGCTCTAGCTTTTAGTCCAGTGATTAACTTTAAATCAGTCCCCCTTGTCCCCTCCCTTCATATGTTTCCCTTTCTAGTCCCTCCCTTTTTGTTCCCTCCCCCTCCCCTCTCTTCTTCCCTCCCTTTTTTGTGTTCCCTCCCCCCCTACCCCCCTTGGTTTTCCCTTCTCCCTTCCCTTGTTGGGTAAGATAGAATTCAAGATCCCAATGGATCTGGATGTTCTTCCCTCTCAGAGTTGATTTCCCTGAGAGTAAGGTTTAAGTAAAAACTCTCTTCCTCTCCATCTTATAGGAGTTTTCTTCCCCTCCCCTTCCCGTGTGAATCTTTGTTTGAGAAAGATTATTCTATTTGGTCTCCCCTATTTACACATTACATTTTCCCCATATGTTAATATACATAGATTGATATTGATATAAATGTAGTGCTTATAGAAGAGAGTTTGAGTAAAAGAAAAAGATAACATTTTTCTCCTTTTCCCTTTCCTTCATATTTACCTTTTCAGGTATTCCATGCTCTTTGTTTTTTGATATCTAACTTTCCACAGAGCTCTGATCTTTTATTTGCAAAAACTTGGAAATCTTCTATTTTGTTGAATGCCCATACTTTCCCTTGGAAGTATATAGTCAGCTTTGATGGATAGCTGATTCTTGGTTGAAGGCCCAGCTCTCTTGCCTTTCTGAAAATCATGTTCCATGCCTTACGGTCATTCAGAGTGGAACTTGTAAGGTCTTGTGTGACCCTGATTGGCATTCCTTTTTATCTAAATTGTCTTTTTCTGGCTTCTTGTAAGATTTTTTCTTTTGCTTGAAAGCTTTGGAATTTGGCAATTACATTCCTGGGAGTTGTCTTTTAGGGATTTAGTGTAGAGGGTGTTCTGTGAACTCTTTCAGTGTCTGTATTGCCCTCTTGTTCTAGGATCTCTGGGCAATTTTCTTTGATTATATCTTGTATTACGATGTTGAGTTTGCTGTTTATTTCTGGCTTTTCTGGTAGTCCAATTATTCTTAAATTGTCTCTTCTCCCTCTATTTTCCAAGTCCATGACCTTGTCAGTGAAATATTTTATGTTCTTTTCTAAGTTCTTGGTCTTTTGGTTTTGCTTTATTAATTCTTGCTCGTTGTGTTCGAGTTGCCTAATTCTGACCTTTAAAGCCTGGTTTTCCTTTTCACTTTGGTCAAACTGGTTTTGTAGATGCATGAATTTCTTTTGCATTATTTCCCACTTTTCCTCCCAGAAGGCTTCCATGTTTTTGATCCTTTCCGATTCAAATTCTTCATGGTTTGTGGAGAGTTTCCATTTCCTTTGGAAGGTTTCTGAGCATTTGCTTGTGTTTCCTCTTCTATCTCCTCTGTATTTTGTATTTTTGCTCCATAAAATGTGTCCAAAGTTGCCCCCTTCTTCTTGTTTTTCTTGGAGTTTTGAGGCTTTTCTGGGAGTTTGCCATCTCTATCTGAGTGGGGAGGTCTAGCTTTTCTTATCTCTGTCTGGTGTTCAGAGGCTTTAGCCCTAGGCAAATTGTCCGTTCTATGCAGTTGTTGTTCTGTCTTCCCGGGGAAGCCAGGAATTGCTGGTGTTTCCGTGTTACTGCCCTCCTCAGTTCCCTCCCGATGCTTCTCCTATGCCCCACTTCCACACTCTGAGCCTGGCTTGGCCCTTTCTGCGAGGTGTTTGTTTCAATGCCTTAGCCAACCAGAAGACCTGCACTCTGAGGGGGGAGGGGCTGAGGCTTCCTGGAGCTCTGAGGGCTCCTGATAGGATTAACTTTCGATGGGTTGAACTGAGTATGCCCTAAGGCAGGGTCCCTCCGTGAGACTCAGATGGAAGGATCCAGCCAGGGGGTTACAGGCTCCCCCCATCTCTCTCTGTTTCCCTCCTGTCTGTGTTGGGTGCCCCCTCAACTGAGTCAGGTTGTTTTCAGGAGGCAGCCTTCAGAATAGCCGGCCCTGAGGCTCTGACATTCCCTTTGCTGCCTCAGACTCAGCACTCTGGGTTGGGGGGAATGGGTCCTGGGACCTTCCCTCTGCCTATCCCTTAGATCCGAGTGATCTCGGGTTCTGGCTTTGGGGGGGGGGGCATACCTTTTGATCCAGGTCCAGGAGGAGGATTCCCAGGGTCTATGCTGTTGTTCGTTTTGAATTTCGGTGCCCTAGGAGCATATAGTTTGAGATCGGTAAGGAAGGGTTTCCGGAGATCCGAAACTCTCTCTAGAGAGGACTCTTAAACTAATGAGGTCACATATCTGTATTTACAAAACCTAGACCAGAGGGAAGAAAAGTGTTTTCATTCATTTGGGATTGGCTGGAAAATTACTGATTCAGTCAAAACTAAAAAAAAAAGGATGTCCTACTTCCTGGTGTCTTTTGTGTCATTGTCCTGTATTGTAGTTCCTTTTGGCAAATCCTGTTGTCTTATATTCTCCTCCCTAGCTCTTCTCATCATAGTTTTGGACACCTTAAAGGAGTTTAAATATAGTCTTACTCAAGAAATGAATGAAGTAAGAGTTAAGCTTAGTTGTTTTTTTCTGCATTGAAAATCAGGGCCAGACTAGAGCAAGGTGTAAGAATTGAATCTACCATTTCCCAGGAGTGGGCTAGGGGACCAGGATTCCTTATGGTCTCATACAATTTAAAGTTGGGTGGAGCCTTAGAAATTATCTAGTAGCTCATCTTCCTTATTTTACAGTTGACAAAACTGAATTCTAATGAGGGTAAATGACTTGTTCAAGGTCATTCATTAATAACTGGTAGGACTGAGATTTAAACCAATATCCTCTCAACCAAAATCAAGTATTTCCCCCCATATCATAGCTGCCTTATCATATCATAATTGCAAGAGAAGGAATGTTTTCATAAAGCTTTTACCTCAACAAGGACAGCTACAAGGAATCCAAATAATACCATTAATCTGGGACACACAAAATAAAGGGCACATCCAATAAAGTCAATACTGCTCAAGATGACTATGGCTCTCATGATGTCGATGCTAGTAAGGCAGTTCTGGGTTACTACCCCCACCTCCAACAAAACAAGGAAAAATATCAAGGAACTGGGCTACCACTAGAAGGTCCTATGTTTGGGGTCCAAGGATTAGCCTTCGGGGAAGTAGTCACTGCTCTGATTCCCAGCTCAAGGCCTCTGTAGTAAAGATAACCATTGCTGACAACATAGGGACATTGGGACAGGTTCCCAATGAGCTGGCACAAGGAGTGTTTGGAGAGTGGGTTTTTTTTTTATCCTGTGCCTCTACCCCTTAATGGACAAGAAAGTGCTGGACATCGTGGACTTATTTGAATCTCCACTTTTTAACATACTCTTCCCTTCCCCAAAAAGAATAAAATACCCAGAGCCAACGCTGCAGGTTGGGCCTAAGCCATGCTGAGCACATGGATACCAAGGGACTCGTTACCTTAGTAACAGGAACCATGTGACAGGAACACATGGAGACCCAGTAAGCCGTTTCCTAGCAACGATCATGGCAAGCTCCATGACCTTCCTTCCTCTTGGCTCCTTCAATCAGGCTCAAGGTTTATAGTTAATGAAGCCTGACTTTTAATTTGAAATTTTCCTCAGTGAGTGAATTCTCCTGTTTAATCGCTATCCAAATGACTGATGACCAAATATGGGAAACCGGACCCAGGATTGACCAGCAGGATTGTATGGGTTTTGCCAGACCTGAGTTAGTACCAGAAGCAAAAAAAAAAAAAAAAAAAAAAACAACCCAAAAACCCAAGGCTCACTCCAGTCTCCCAAAATGACCTGCCATAGACAGTCTAGGCTGATGCAGTATGCAAGTCTTAGGTTTGCACAGTTCCACATATGACCCTATACCAAGGAAACATCATGGGCATAGGCAGAGGACAGACAAGTTAGGCATCCTTTCCTAAGGCTCATAGCCCAGAATACCCAAGTGGGACTCCTTCTTACACAGATGAAGGATCTGGAGCAGGGAAGGGGAAAAGGAAGGCAGACAGAGGCAAAGAGAGAGTGAGGTATAGGCAGAAAGAACAAGACAAAGAAAAATATGCTATATCATCACAGTTAACATATCTATAATATAATCAATCTCTATGTATATATACACCATGTTTCTATAGGTTTACAAAGGACTTTCTTCAGCTGTTACTCTTCAATTCCCTAAGACACGTAAAACAAATATGATCCCCATCTAACAGATAAAAAAAGTGAGGCCAGATGTTAAGTGCCTTGCCTGAGGACAATATAGATAATAAATAAGGGATATGGGATTCAAATTTAGGTCCTGTGACTCCAAATCTAGGTCTCCATATTACTTTTCAGTGATAAGCAGACAGATTCAGAGGGACAACTGTCAGAACCACAGCTCATTAAATTGTGAAGCAGTCCATATCAAGATGTTTAAGACCTAGGGACTAGAGCAAGTTGAGAAGACAATATAAGAAGATCCCAGAAATAGGCATGCAATGGCATGAGTGCATACTTAGGGGAATCTATTAGTAAGCAGGAGACAGACATCAAGGCAGGTAAAGGGCACCAAGGAGGTATGACAACACACAGCATGGAACAAGATCTAGTTCTAGAGGAAGCCAGCTATGAGGCAGCTTATGAATGTTTAGAACTCAGTTTCAGATGAGAGGGAGGACTTATTCTCAAGGGTAAGGAACATCCTTGGCTTGTGTCAGAACTCTGATGTCATAACAGCTACATTTGCTTCCCCTCCCCCCCTCATAATGCCTACACATAATTAACAGAATAAAACCAAAGTCAAACATAGGACTAAGCAGAGAATTTCAGAGAAGAAATAATAGACACAGACACTTGATGATAATGGAAACTAAAGCTGATGTGACTCCACAACCTCCCCTGCCAGTGTCAAATCTATGATAGATAAATCCATCATATTGTAAGCTCTTTGTTGGCACTGTCTGTCTTTTGCCACTTTCTCTATCCCCAACCCTTAGCACAGTGACTGGCACACAGTAGGCACTTAAAAATGTTTATCAATTGATAGTTTGTGTGTTCTGTCTGGCATTGGCCCCTTTCCTATGAGAGATGTTCCAAAGACAAATAAGTATATGAGCCAGGCTGATGTATCATGGAATGGGAGACCCTAGAGGAACTGGATAAACAGGTTTCATGTGTTCCTGAGAGTGAGGGAGTACAGCAAAGTGGATAGAGTACTAGGTATGGAATCAATCAACCAACCAATCAGTCAACATTTATCAAGAACCAGGTATCTGGCTAAGCACTGGAATCAATGAGATCAGACTTAAAATCCAACCTTGGACATTTCCTAGTTGAGTGATCATGGGTAGGACATAACCTCTCTTAACCTACATTTCCTGATCTGAAAGTAACAATAACAGTAACACCTACATCACAGAACTGTGAGGATTAAAAAATATAATGCGTGTAAAGGGCTTTACAAATGTGTATAATTATAGGAGCAATGGTGTTCCTTTTCTTTACTGCCACATTTGGAAGAGATGATGAACTTTTGGACTGGCTCACTATTATTCCTGAACTGTAACTGGGAGGCTGAAGATCAAGGAACCAAAATTGAACTTCAAATTTTTTTGTTTTTTTTTTTGCTTGGAGGGATGGAACAAGAAAGAAGTGAATTATTAAGCATACAACTGCCTAAGGCATTTAATTTTACCATTTAAAGAATGTAACTATGACCTTGCCTGAACTGACACAGTTTATCAGGTCTGGTAAAAAGAAGAATAGCTAGTAGGGAGGAGTAGAGGCTTGTAACTATCTTGTCATGACTGATACATACTTCTGGTTAAAGAACCCAGGAGGTAACAATGAGGGGTAAAAGGCTGTATGGTAGATAAAAACCAAATAACAACATTGTTACACAAGAAACAAGTCAATTTTGCATGAAAAACATTAATGAAAATAGAATTGTCAAATTTCATCACTTCTACTTTATCTACCACTTCATACGCGTGCACGTGCACACACACACACACACACACACACACACACACACACACATCCTCTTCTTTCCATTAACACAACTACTACTCTAGTTCGAAACTTACTGCTTCCTTACCTTGTGCCTAGATTGTTTCCATAGCCTTCTGGATAGTTTCTTTGCCTCAATTTTAACTTGTTCCAATCTATTCTGTATTCAGAAATCAAAGCAATTTTCCTGAAACACGAGCCTAAGTATGTTACCTCCTACTCAGTAAATTCCAGTAGCACTCTATAACCTGTAGAAACAAATATAAGTTCCTCTGATTTAGCTACACAATTTGGTTCCTTTCTAGACTTCTACTTTACAGCTTTCTGCCTGCTCTTTGATTCAATGACATCGGTCTTCTTGCTGTTTTTCACGTACTACGCTTCATTCCTGACTCCTTGCTTTTGCTCTAGCTATGTCCCACACCCAGAATGCTCCACTTTCTTACCTCTGCCTCTTGATTGCCAGGGTTTCTTGAAGATTCCTTTTAGATTGTCTTCTGTAGGATGCCTTTCCCAATTCCCTCTACTGCTAATGCCATCTCTCTGAGATTATCTTCCATTTACACTGTATGTATAAGGTAAGTATACTTTTTTTTTCACATTGTCTCCTCCATTAGAATGTAAGCTTCTTGAGAGAGATTACTTTTGCCTTTCTTTATATTCCCAGCATATTATACAGGCCTAGCACAAAAGTGTTCAATTCTTGTGTGACTGACAGGAATGAGTAAATAATATCAAGTATTATTCAATCAATACTATCAGATATCAAAAAAATTTTATTGAGTGCCTTACTATGTACCAGGCAATGTACTAAGTACTAGGGGATAAAAAAAGAGGCAAAATATATTCTTTGACCCTGAAATCATGCAATTGGAGGATATATCCCAAGGAAGCCAAAGATGGAGATGAAGGCCCAATATATACTAAAATATTCATAGGAGTACTCTGTAGTAGCAAAGTTCTAGAAACAAAGTAGGGACCCACTGATTTGAGAAGAACCAAGAGAAAATTGTGTCATGAAAAACCCAGAAAGAAGAGAGTATCTGAAAGGAAAGGGTGGTCAACAGTGTCAAATGCTGGAAGGAGTCATAGTTTCTTCACCCCCTTCATCTATGTCATATTCATGAACTGTAGGTATCCCCCAAGTTTCTGCCCTGAGTTCTCTTTTTTTCTCTACATTCTTTCATTTGGTGACCTCATTAGCTCCTTTGGATGTAATGATAATTTCTATGCAGATAACCTCCAGATCTATATAATTAGGCCTAATCTCTCTCCTGATCTCTAGTACTGTATCTCTAACTGCTTATTGAACATTTAGAATTAATGTACTAAACACATCTCAATTTTATCATGTCTCAAACAGAACTCATTGTCTTTCCACCAAAATCCATTCCTCTTTCAAACTTCCCTATTTCAGTTGACGGCACTACCATCATTCCAGTTACAACTTCAATTTCATTCCTCATTCTCCTTCAGCTCCTCCTCATCTTCATCATATCCCACCCAGGATAAATCTGATTACCAGGAAACTAATCATCTTGGAGATTGCTTCAGCTTTGCTATTTATACCTTATCAATGCCTTCAGTTACTTCTGCTTTTCTGATTGGAGCACAAAGGGAGAAAAAAAAACACCTCCTCCCATAGCCTCTCTTTATAAAGAGGTCAAATTGCTAGTCACCTCTTAATTTGCTTCCTGCTACTCTACTTGATTTCAATTGATTCATCATACCCTGGCATCATCGGGTAACCTCTATTACTCCTCACCTCACTTTTTAGCCTCCACCTATTAGATTATAAACTCCTTGAGGGCTTTTTTGTTGACTTGTTTAAATCACATCCAGCTCTTTGTGACCCCATTTGGGTTTTTCTTGACAAAGATATTGGAGTAGTTTGCCATTTCCTTCTCCAGCTCATTTTACAGATGAGAAGCTAAAGCAAATAGGTTAAGTGACTTGTGTAAAGATAATTTCAGGGTTGTGACTTAAATCTAGATTTAATTGGTTGCCAAGGGAAATCTCAAATAAAATACCCAAGTCAGTCTGGAAATTTATGGTAATTTAATTAATATAGAGAGAAGGAATTTAAGGAGAAGGAAAGAAGAGGATATAGGATTTCTCCTGCCTGGCCTGTGCCAGGAGGAGTTTTAAATCCCTGCCTCTAGGTCTCTGAAGAAGATTAGAGGCTTCTAAGAGGATGAAGTTGGAAAAGTAAAGGAGGGAAACTCAGCCAGAAACTCACCACTGAACTGGACAATAGCTTGTAGCCATGCTAAGATGCCGAAAGGCCAAGCACACTGCTATCAGCCAATTCGCCACCTCAAAAGGTGCCAGAGAGAGGAAATGACCCAAATATATAGACCTTTCACCCTGTGAATTTTAAAATCTCCATCTTGCTTGGTCTAGCACCCAGGATTGTGCATACCCACACTACACCGGCATGTGCTAGTCAATGACAAATCAGAAAGAACTGACTGCCCACCTGGGCTGTCCTAAGCCAAGCTTGAGCCACCATTGGCACTTGTGAGGCACAGGAAGTGAGGTAGGGAACAGCCTCTGGAATTCGCTCACTTCCTGTGGACAGAGCTAGACTCCAATTGGTGCTAGGAGCTCAAGCAGAGAGGAGGCCCGCAGACAGCTTTCCTTCAGATCGGTCACATAAGTCAAGGACTGATTCTCTTCTCTACCTTGACCTTTTGGGGCCTAAAACTCCCTCTGGCTCTGCCAGAAGGTTGAGTTAACCCTTTCCCCTTTCTCCTTTCTCCTTCTCTCCCTCTCCCTTTTCTTACTCCTATTGTGATTAAACCACCATAACTCCATTCTGACTTGAGTGTTTCATTTTTGGAATTTCATAAGTAAATTCCTTTGCAACCATAAATTAATATTATAACAATCTTTTAAGGTGCTTTTCACCATAAAAACCCTTGTGTCTCTTCTAAATTTTCACATCTACCAATCACATCAAAGGCTTTTCTCCAGGACTGCCTATACTTTTAGTCCTCATCTTCTTTTGATTAGATTATACCTTTAGAGTTACTTAATACTTCTTTGTTAAGTTCACCTTTTGTGATTTACTTAACCTTTTTGTGATTAATTTAACCTTTATAGTCACTTAACACCTTTTTGTATTAAGATCTTAAAATAGATTTAGCTTAAAGTTCTAGCTTTACTATAAGGTAAGAGTTAAGTACCTTCATTGTTCAATTAGGAGAGTACAACTTTAGCTTCCCCTAAAGTATGGTCTAAGTAGGGTGGAATAATTTAAAGTTCCCAAGACATTACTGATTTTGTTAAGTATCTTCATTGTTACAATCAGGAAATAGCTAAATCCAATCTTCACACTTGTCCACGGTCTTACAGCTAGCAGGAATCTGAGAACAGATTTGAACATAACAAGATGAATGACACTCTATCCACTGTACCACCTGGCTGCCCTTGTTTCATATTTAAAGATCTCCAAACCTGGCTCCAACCTACCTTTCTAGCTTTCTTATACGTTACCCTCTTCCACATACTCACTGGTCCAATCTAAATGACTTTCTTATTACTCCATTGTACACCATCTGTGCTTTCGCACTGGCTGCCTCTCTCCATCCCTAGAATGTATCCTTTCTCAATTTGGCCTCTTGGATTCCTTGACTTCTCTCAAGTCTCAACTTAAGAGCCACCTACTTCATGAGACCTTTCCTACTCACATAGCTCTTTCAGCTCTCAGGCTACTTGTTATCCGCTTTAAATATGCTCTATATCTGTCTATAGTAGGGCTTATTCTCTTTCTGATTAGAATGTGACCCACTGGAACATGGAGATTTCCATTTTTGTCTTTGTATCCTTAGCACAGTGCCTGGCACATAGTAAATGTTTAATAGATGTTTGTTGACTGGTTGATTAATTATATACTAAACAATAACAAATATGAGGAATTCAGAGAAATATGAGAATATTTGTTCAAATCATGACTTCTATTTCACTTTCTACTGATGTATGAAATAAGTAGAACCAAGAGAACACAACACACATTGACTACAACAATGTGAATGAAGTGCATATTAAAAAGAATTTGAACACTGAGTAACTGAAAAATCAAGGAAAATCCCAGAGAGCAGCAGATAATGAAACACTGCTTTCCTCTCATAGCAATGAGGACAGACAGCATGCATTGTTAGCTGTAGAGATCATATCAAATGCTTTCACTTAACTGTTTTCTTTCGTTCAGCCTGAAGAGGGGAAGGTATAAAATAACCAGAATGTAAAAATAAAAGGGATCAACCAAATGTATTTTTAAGAGAAGAAAAACAAATCCAATGCACAATTGTTAGAATCAAGGTGAAGTGATACAGGGAAACACTAAACTGATGCTAAGAAACCAGACTTTTCTTCCCTGCCCGAAAACGTATTGGTCCTAAATTCCTAGGCCAGAATTTACTCCAGTTGGAGTGATACTGGAACACAGAACTAAGCCAGTCGATTTTTATTATGGCTGAACAGGCCTGCAGAATTGAGAAGGCATCAGCCTGTTCTACTTCAAACACTCTTTCTACTCATGTAAAACCTTGACAAATTAGTTGATACCCTATTTTATCCATGTTTTTTGTAGTTCATTATTCCCTAGAAGGGGCAGCTAAGATGGTACAGTGGATAGAGAATTGAGCTTGAAATCAGGAATGCTCATCTTCCTGAGTTCAAATCTAGCCTCAGACACTCACTAGCTGTGCAATCCTGGACAAGTTACTTAACCCTATTTGCCTCAGTTCCTCTTCTACAAAATGAGCTAGAGAAGGAAATGGCAAACCACTCTAGTAACATTGCCAAGAAAACTTCAAATAAGACCACAAAGAGTCAGACAGAATTGGATATGACTAAAAATGCCCTAGAAAGAGGCACCTGCAGCATCCACTCACCTGGCATTCCTAGGCAGTTTTAGTCCTATAATTTTTATCCATCCCATTCTTAGGGAGAGCCCCAAGCTTCTGGCAGAAAAGGTAGAACAGAGAATCTATTAGCTGTGGGCCTCCAGGTATAGTGAGAAATAGATCCAAAGCATGGTTCAGAGGCAGGAAAATCTTCCCAGGTTAAGAATGGTCATTCCAAAGACAAAGACCAAAAGAGACATGGTTCTTTTAATTAACATTTACTAAGTGGGAAAGGTACATGTGGTAGGTGCAGAAAATACAAAGGTGAACAAGAGCACAACTTTGCCCTCAAGGAGCCTATTACCTATTCTCCTGGAGCAAGAGATTGGATATGACATGTATATATGCAAGTAGGAAGTAATAAGGAAAAAGGAAAGTGCCAGACCAAGGACTCTAGAAAAATCTGAGAAGGAATAGACAGTGTTTTGGTTGTTTGTTTCCCCGAACTTAACAAATACTAAATAAAATGAGCATTTCCAAATGTAAAGTAGAATAGAAAAGGAGGATTGTATGGGAAATCATGACTATATGTACAGCTTGCTTCTTCTTTTAAATATATAATTCTCATCTTCTGAATTTAAAAAATACTACAATAACATTTCTTTTCATCTCTAATTTGGCAATCATATTATTAACTATTCTCTTCTTTGAATTCTGCCTCTTAAGAAAAGAAAACAAAAGCCTTGTAACAAGTAAGCATTACCAAGCAAAACAAGCTTCCTACCTTGACTTTGTTCAAAATTATATGTTCCATTTTGCACCTTGGCCTTCCTTTCTCTACTGGGAGGTGGGTAGCATACTTCACCATATATGCTCCGGAATCATGATTGGTCATTGTTTCAATAAGAGTTAAGTTTTTAAAGTTATTGTTTGTCATAGTGTTGATATTATTATATTAATTATTCTCTGGTTTCTGTTCACTTTACAGCAGTTAACACAAGTCTTACTAAATTCCTCTAAAATCATCCCTTTCCATCATTTTTTATGGTGCAATTATAATTTATTCCATTCATAGGATATAATTTGTTCAACCATTACCTAATTGACGGACACTCCCTTTTGTTTCTAAGTCTTTCCTACTACAAAAACACTAAATATTTTGTACATGTGAGTCCTTTTCTTCATTCTTTTATCTCTTTGAGAAATAGTATCCCTAGATCAAATGGTAGGTACAATTTAGTCACTTTTTGAATAAAATTCCAAATTGCTTCCTAGAATGACTTGACCAGTTCACAACTCTAATAGTTAATTACCGTGCCTGCTTTTTTGCAGCTCCACTAGCTACAATGTCTATTTTTGCCAATCTGTGGGGTGTGATTTAGAATTATTAAGTTTATTTAACATGAATTTCTTTAATTATTAATGATTTAGAGCTTTTAAAAATATGGCTGCTGATAGTTTTGACTTTATTGAAAATTGACTATTCGTATACTTTGACTATTGTTCTTGTCTTCATATTTTTGAATTTTTCTTATATATACTAGTTATCAGACCTTTATCAGAAAAGCTTTCTGCAAAGATTTACCCTCCCCCCATTAGCTATTTGGTGTAGTACAGTGTAAAGAGTACTGAATTTGGAATCACAGTTCTGCTATTTAGTACCTATGTGAACTCAAACAATTAATTTCACCCCTCTAAGCCTCACTCCCCTTATCCTTAAAATGAGTCCACTGGATGCAATGACTTCTAAGATTCCTTTCAGCTCTAAGTCTATAATCATTTTTACTTCAGGGAAATGGGAAGGGTTTCAGGAAGGAGGTGGCATCTTAGTTACATCTGGAAAGAAGAGCTGGATTTCAAGTCAGAGAAAGACAGCTTCTTTGAAGGCATCAAGGAGAAGGATGAAATATCAAACTTGAGAAATGGTTTCTAGTTTGGCTATAATACAGAGTACTTTATTTTATTTTTAAACCCTTACCTTCTGTCTTGGAACCAATAAATATTGGTTCCAAGGCAGAAGAGTGGTAAGGGCTAGGCAATGGGGGTTAAGTGACTTGCCCAGGGTCACCCAGCTAGGAAGTATCTGAGGCCAGATTTGAGCTAGTACTTGCCGCCTCTAGGCCTGGCTCTCAATCCACTGAGCCACACAGCTGTCCCCTACAGAGTACTTTAAAGAGAATATTATGAAATACATCTAGAAAGATAGGTTGGATCCAGCCTGTGAAAGGCCTCAAAGATAAGATAAGCAGTTTGTATTTTATCCTTTAGGGAATAAAGAGCGACAAGAGGTTTTTGAACAGGGACCACATCAGCAAGAGGTTTTTGAGCAGGGAAGTGACCACATCAGCAAGCTGTAGAACAAAAAGATTGGAGGGGGTAGAGTCTAGGATCTGTGAGGCTAACTAAGAGTCTAGGATCTGTGAGGCTAACTAAGATATCATGCCCTCTCCGTGGACATGTGCACTGTCATCCCAACACAAGAGTTCAACAGAGTTCATTACTAGAAAGCCAGTGGGATGCAGGGCCAGGCTGTTCCCCTTCCCCTCTCCACAGGCACCTGAGGACATTTCTCACATCACCTGCCCCTCTAAAAGGTTCACCATCACTGGTTTAGGCAATAGAAAATGAGGGTTGAACTAAGGTACTAGCAATGAGTTTAGAGAAAAGAGAGCAGATGCAAGATGTGTCCACAGAAGAGAGGACCTAAGTATCCCAGGGATGGGAGTCTTTGTGCTTAGTACTCAAGGAAAGTAAATTACCCTGGAAGGAAACTATGATGGCTCATAAGGGGTGGGAAGACCTGGGGCCGATTGACTTTTCCATAACACAGACAATTTTAAATCCTAGCCCTTATCCTCTTAGTAGCAACAGGAGTTCTGTTAGATTTCTAGTAGAATTTTCTGTTCCCCTAGTGAACAACAAACAGCAGCCAAGAGCCAGCCCATCCTCCCTCTCTTCAGTTCAGGTGTTGACAGGGATGGCCAGCCCCAACAGAAATGGAAAGGGAAAGAATCCAGTGACATTTCCCCCTCTCTGCCCCATGTCAGCTCCTCCTCTTTGTCATTCATTCATGCATCTGCCATGTAAGCTACAACAGGTCTCTGGGAGACCTTGACTCTGTTCCATTTCTAAAATTTACCTTAATGCTATGTTTTACTCTGGTACTTAATCTTCCACACTGCGAAAATAGAATAGTATAACTGGCTTACATGTAGATAATTAGCTTTTACTGCGCACTTTTTATATGCAAATAAAGAAATGCTGATTATTTTTTTACAGTGCTTTCATGAGCTAATGTCCACATTATCACTAGAAGGGATTTCACTGAGTCATTTAAGGCTAAAGGCAGAGCTGTGGGAGAAAAGGTGAGCCTGTACTTCTGGGTCCAAAAGACTTAAGTTCTAGATAGGAAAGGAACTCCCAGATCTTCCAGTCTTCCAATAAATATTCCAAGCCTGTCTATTTTCCAAATATAATTCAAGGCTGAAGGACTGCACTTACCATAGAACAGCCCAATGTAAAAGTCAGAAAACTGGCATTTGAATTCTGTCTGCCATTCCCTGTATGATTTTAGGTAAACTTTTTAATGGGAGCCTCAATTTCTCAATGGCAAAATGAATAGATCACTTTAGTTCTGACATGGGCACCATACCTCAGAAACCCAGGCCAACTATTATCAGGGAAACTCCCTTGCCCTTGTATCCTTGTGATTCTTAACCTAGAAACACCCAATGACCTCACCTAGGGTCCTGAGATGTTTACCCTCTTTTGTCCTCTAGATTTAAGGTGGACAAAGAAATGAATCTTTATGCCTCCAGGCAGGCCCCAGTCAGATGACCACCTCACCCCACCAAATGCCTGAGGGACTAACACTCTCCAAGTCACACCCACACCAGGACATAGCATATACATAGCATATACTCATATAAACCCCAGAACTGATGTCTTCTGGGGGACAGCCTCTCCATTCATGCTGTCCTCCCAAGGAACTGCTCCCAATCTTGCTGTTCCACCTTGCTATCCTCCTGGCCACTATCAACATCACTTTCTAAATTAATAAATCTCTATTGGTTTTAAGCTAAGTTTTGGAGTCATTGCATGTTTGCAAAAGGTATCCTTCCCGAACCCCAAGGTATCCTTCCCGCCCATAACAGTTCCTATAAATTGGCTTTCAACATACATCCAATGACCTCATGACTTTGAATCCAGGATCTCTCTCTCTCTTTTTTTTTTTTTAGTTTATTTTTTTTTATTTTTTTAATTTTTATTTGGTCAATTTCAAACATTATTCCTTGGTTACAAAAATCATTTTCTATTCCTCCCTCCTCTCTCCCACCCCTCCCATAGCCAACAAGCAATTCCACTAGGTATTACATGTGTCCTTGATCAGAACCTATTTCCATGCTGTTGATGTTTGCACTACGACAATCATTTAGAGTCTACATCCCCAATCCTATCCTCTCAACCCATGTAATCAAGCAGTTGTTTTTCTTCTGTGTTTCTACTCCCATTGTTTTTCCTCTGAATGTGGATACTGTTCTCTCTCATAGATCCCTCTGGGTTGTTCAGGAACACTGCATTGCCACTAATGGAGAAGTCCATTACATTCAATTGTACCACAGTGTATCAGTCTCTGTACATTGTTCTCCTGGTTCTGCTCCTTTTGCTCTGCATCACTTCCTGGAGGTTGTTCCAGTTCCCATGGAATTCCTCCACTTTATTATTCCTTTTTGCACAATAGTATTCCATCACCAACATATACCACAGTTTGTTCAGCCATTCCCCAATTGAAGAGCATCCTCTCATTTTCCAATTTTTTGCCACCACAAAGAGCACAGCTATGGATATTCTTGTACATGTATTTTTCTTTATTATCTCTTTGGGGTACAAACTCAGCAGTGCTATGGCTGGATCATCAAAAGGCAGACAGTCTTTTAGCACCCTTTGGGAATAATTCCAAATTGCCCTCCAGAATGGTTGGATCAATTCACAACTCCACCAGCAATGAATTAATGTCAGGACTTTGCCACATCCCCTCCAGCATTCGTTACTTTCCATTGCTATCACATTAGCCAATCTGCTAGGTGTGAGTTGATACCTCAGAATTGTTTTGATTTGCATCTCTCTGATTATAAGATATTTAGAACACCCTTTCATGTGCTTATTAATGGTTTTGATTTCTTTTACTGAAAATTGCCTATTCATGTCCCTTGACCATTTGAGAATGGCTTGATTTTTTGTACAATTGACTTAGCTCTGTAAATTTAAGTAATTAGACTTTAGTCAGAGGTTTTTGTAATGAAGATTGTTTCCCAATTTGTTGCTTACCTTCTAATTTTGGTAACATTAGTTTTGTTTGTACAAAAACTTTTTAATTTGATGTAATCAAAATTATTTATTCTAATTTTTGTCACTCTTTCTAAGTCTTGCTTGGTTTTAAAAGCTTTCCCTTCCCAAAGGTCTAACATGTATATTATTCTGTGTTCACATAATTTACTTATAGTTTCCTTCTTTATGTTCAAGTCATTCACCCATTCTGAGTTTATATTGGTGTAGGGTGTGAGGTGTTGATCCAAGCCTAATCTCTCCCACACGGTCTTCCAATTTTCCCAGTAGTTTTTATTGAATAGTGGATTTTCATCCTAAAAGTTGGGATCTTTTGGCTTGTCATAAACTGTCTTGCTGAGGTCACTTACCCCAAGTCTATTCCACTGATCCTCCTTTCTGTCTCTTAGCCAGTATCAAAATGTTTTGATGACCACTGATTTGTAGTATAGTTTGAGATCTGGTACTGCATGGCCACCTTCCTTTGCATTTTTTTCATTATTTCCCTGGATATGCTTGACCTTTTATTCTTCCAAATGAACTTTGTTATGTTTTTTTCTAATTCAGTAAAAAAGTTTTTTGGAAGTTCGATGGGTTGGCACTAAATAAATAAATAAGTTTGGGTAGAATGGTCATTTTTATTATGTTAGCTCGTCCTACCCATGAGCAGTTAATGTTTTTCCAATTGCTCAGATCCAGTTTTAGTTGTGTGGAAAGTGTTTTGTAGTTGTGTTCATATAGTTCCTGTGTTTCTCTCTGCAGATAGATTCCTAAGTATTTTATATTGTCTAAGGTGATTTTGAATGGAATTTCTCTTTCTAATTCCAGCTGCTGAGATGTTTTGGAGATAGATAGAAATGCTGATGACTTATGTGGGTTTATTTTGTATCCTGCAACTTTCCTAAAGTTTTGTCGATTTTGTTTGTTTTTTCCAAAAATACCAGCTTCTAGTCTTATTTATTAGTTCAATAGTTCTATCACTTTCAATTTTATTAATTTCTCCCTTAATTTTTAGGAACTCTAATTTAGTTTTCTTCTGGGGGGTTTTAATTTGTTCGCTTTCAAATTTTTTTATTTATATGTCCAATTCATTGACCTCTACCCTCCCTAATTTGTTAATATATGAACTCAAGGATATAAATTTTCCCCTGAGTAGTTCTTTGGCTGCAGCCCATAGAGTTTGAAAGGATGTCTCATCATTGTCATTTTCTTCAATGAAATTATTAATTGTTTCTATGATTTGTTCTCTAACCGATTTTGGAGAATCATATTATTTAATTTCCAATTAATTTTTGATTTGGCTCTCCATGTACCCTTACTGATTATTATTTTTATTGCCTTATGATCTGAAAAGGTTGAATTTATTATTTCTGCTTTTCTGCATTTGTTTGCCATGTTTTTAGGACCTAGTATTTGGTCAATCTTTGTGAATGTACCATATTCTGCTGAAAAGGTGTATTCCTTTTTGTCCCTATTTATTTTTCTCCATATATCTATTAACTCTAATTTTTCTAAGATTTAATTCACATGCTTTACCTCTTTCTTATTCATTTTTTGATTTGATTTATCTAAATTTGATAGTGGTAGGTCCAGGTCTCCCACTAGTATAGTTTTACTATGTATTTCCTCCTTCAATTCTACTAGTTTCTCCTTTAGAAATTTGGATGCTATACCATTTGATGCATACGTGTTGATTACTGATATTTCCTCATTGTCTATACTCCCTTTTATCAGGATGTATTTATCTTCCCTATCCCTTTTAATCAGATCTATTTTTACTTTGGCTTTGTCAGATATCATGATTGCAACTCCTGCCTTCTTTCTATCAGTTGAGGCCCAATAGGTCTTGCTCCAATCTTTAATTCTAACCCTGTGAGTATCTACCCGCCTCAGGTGTGTTTCTTGTAGACAACATATGGTAGGATTTTGGATTCTAATCCACTCTCCTATTCATTTACATTTTATGGGTGAGTTCATCCCATTCACATTCAAAGTTATGATTGTCACTTGTGAATTCCCTAGCATTTCGATATCCTCTCCTAATTCTGTCCTTTCTCCTTTTGCTATATCCTTTCAAACCAGTGGTTTACTTATAATCAATCCCCCTAGTCCCCTCCCTTAATATGCTTCCATTTCTGGCCCCTCCCTTTTTGTTCCCTTCTTGTTTTTTTAGGGTCTGTTAACTTCCCTCCTCCCTCTCTTTCCCTCTCTTTTTGTACTCCCTTCCCTCTACCCCCCCCCTTAGTTTTCCCTTCTCACTTACCCTGTAGGATAAGATAGAATTCAAGATCCCAATGGATCTAGATGTTCTTCCCTCTCAGAATTGATTTTACTGAGAGTAAGGTTTAAGTATTGCCTATTAGCACTCTCTTCCTCTCCTTCTTATAAGAGTGTTCTTCCCCTCCCCTTCCCATGTGTATCTTTGTGTGATAACAATTATCCTATTTATTTTATTTCTTCAAGTGTCTCTTGGTGCCATCATCGATTCCCCCCCACCCTTTTCTTTTTTTTTTTTGCATATCATCTGATAGCCCTTAATGATCCAATCTTTTCCTGTGAGTGATTCTTCTAATTACTATAATAGTGAATACAATTTTGTGAGTTACAAATAACATTTCCCCATGTATTAATATATATATATATATATATATATATATATGTAATTTGATCTAATTGTAGTCCTTAAAGAAGAGAGTTTGAATAAAAAAACATGTTTTCCCCTTTCCCTCTCTTATTTACCTTTTTTCATGTTTATCTTGATCTTTGTGTTTGGATATCCAACTTTCCACTTACTTCTGGTCTTTTCTTTACAAATACTTGGAAATCTTCTATTTTGTTGAATGACCATACTTTCCCCTAGAAGTATATAGTCAGTTTTGATGGATAGGTCATTCTTTGTTGAAGACTGAATTCTCTTGCCTTTCTGAATATCAAGCTCCAGGCCTTGCAGTCCTTTAGTGTGGAAGCTGCCAGGTCTTGTGTCGTTCTGATTGGTGCTCCTTGGTATCTGAATTGTCTCTTTTTGGCTTCTTGTAGAATATTATCCTTAGCTTGAAAGCTCTGGGATTTGGCAATTACATTCCTAGGAGTTGTCTTTTGGGGATTTAGTGTAGAGGGTATTCTATGAACTCTTTCAATGTTCAAGAACATCAGGGCAGTTTCCTTGGATGATTTCTTGTAGTATGATGTCAAGATTTCTGTTTATTTCTGGCTTTTCAGATAGACCAATGATTCTCAAATCGTCTTGTCATGATCTGTTTTCTTGATCTTGTCAGTGAGATTTTTTTAGGTTTTCTTCTATTTTGTCAGTCTTTTGACTTTGATTTATTAATTCTTGCTGTTTTGAAAGATCATTGGTTTCCAGTTGCCCAAATCTGGTCCTTAAGGCCTGGTTTTCTGTTATAATCTTTTGGTTTTCTGCTTTAATCTTTTGAATTTCCTTTTTGGTTTGGTCTATCTTGCTTTTCGTGGCTTCCAGCTGTTTTTCCAATTGGGAGTTATTGTCCCTCAAACTGTTATTTTCTCTTTGAACTATTTCCCATTTTTCTTGCCAGAAGGCTTCCATCTTTTGTATAAGCTCCAATTTAAAATCTTCAAGAGCTTGTGGACAATTTTCATTTTTTTTGAATGTTTTGGCTTTGTTTGAATTTCCTCCTGTATTTCCTCTGTAGCCTGGGTTTTTCCTCCATAAAAATTTTTGAGGGTCAATGCCTATTTTGTTTTCTGTTTTTTTTTTTGTTTATTTGTTTGTTTTGTTTGTTTGTTTGTTTGGTGGTGGTGGATGGAGGTTGTGGCTACTGGGCACAATTTGCCATCACTTTGGAGGTTTTCCCTTCCTTTTTTAGTGAGAGATCTGAGTGAGATGGGCAGGCTCTCTGTGTGTGGAGTCAAGGAGCAAGTATTTTGACTGAGGGAAGCTCTCAAATCTTCACAGCTTCTGCTGTTCACTGCCCTTCTCTGTGTCTCCTTGCTGAGAGCACCCACAGTCTGTGCTCCCCAGCCCTCTGGAGTTTCAGGTGTAGCTGCTCTCAGGGGTAGGTCCTCGGTGATCTTAGTCAGCTCCCAAGGACCGAGATGTGCCCCTTGCTCACTCCAGAGTTGTCCCTCACTCACTCACTGATTCCGGCCTGAGCTGGCTCTGATTCTGGCTCCATAGGTGGGGGGAGGGTAGATCAGCTCACATTTGGGTGGGAGCTTTTTCACCCCCTTATATTGTAGAAATGCCCAAATCCCAGATATCTTCAATGCTGCGCCCTACTGTAGAGTCCCTTTGTTCTTATTAATTTGTTGGGGGTTTTTTTGGTCTTTTGAGGTAGTCTATATCAGTGGGTGCTGAGAAGAGGAAATCCAAGTCCCTTTCAGTCTCCTCAGGAGCTCCCAGGTATGGGACCAAGACCCGAAAAGCATTGCTCAGTTAGTCTAAGCTAGTTGAATCCAGAGTGGGAAATCTCCTTGGCCCTCTTCCTGTGTTCAGAGAACAGAAATGCCCTCAGGACCCAGGCTAGGAGCTGGAATTCCCAAGGATCCTTTTCAGCCTAGGGCTTTCTAAAAGAGGCAAGGAAGGCTGTTAGTAAGTGAATGCAGCCTGGTCTGCCATCAATGGCAGAAGGCATCATAGCATTCTGTTCTCTCTATTCTCCCCTGTGGGTTTTAGGAGATTCAAGGATTTCCCAGAAAAAGTTTCCTTATCTGTGAAGGCCTGGAAAATGGGGAAAAGACATTCTTATCTCATTACTGGCCCTTAGTAGCTGTGTGACCTCTGGTAAGTTACGTGCCCTCTCTGACTTTCTGTTTTCTCATCTATAAAATGGGAATAATTATACTTTCATGACCTACTTCTTAGAGCAGGTGGGAGAATCCAAAGAGATTAAAGTATATGAAGCATTTTATAACCATAAAGTGCTATATCAATCTGAGCCATTAATATAATGGATGATATCACAAGTGCCCAGAAGTACTCTCTCCTGAGTCATTGAATGTCAGAGCAGGAAGAGATTGGTCCAATGCCCTCATTTTATGAGAATGGGAAATTGGAGACTAGAGAGAAGGGACCTGCTTAAATTCATATAGCTAGTACCAGCTTGAGGCAGTGTGATATAGTGATATGGAATACATATGTCCATTAAGTTAGGGAGGAAATTAAATCTTTATTTCAAAATTATTGGTTTTCTTTGTAATCATAAGTATTCTGTTTTGGAGTTTTAAAAACATTGTTCTGAGGAATTCAAAAAGCTTTACCAGCCTTCCAAAGGAGTCCAGAATGCAAAAAAGCTTAAGAATTCTTAATATTATGAATAGAGAGCCACCATGTATGTTAGGAAAACTTGGGATCAAGTCTCATCTCTAATACATACTAACCATGTGAGATTGGCATGAACTTTCAATGCCCTGGGTCCAAGACAACATTGGAGAAGTGTTGTTTGTGATTAAGGACATTTCCAACAGCAATGAAATCACAGCTCCAAAACAACAAACAAAAGTATCACAATTGGGATTTGAATGTTTCCTCTCTTTCCAAATCTAGTGTTCTTTCCCTACACCAGGTGGTTATGCAAGAACCCAAAAATGGATGTCCTTGAAATATGGGGCAACTAGGTGGTACAATGGATAGAGTGCTGGCCCTGGAGTCAGAAAGCTAGTCTTCCTGAATTTAAATCTGACCTTTGACACTTATCAACTGGGTGACCCTGGGCAAGTCATTTATCCCTGTTTGCCTCAGTTTCCTCATTTGTAAAATTAGCTGGAGAAGGAAATGCCAAACAACTCCAATATCTTTGCCAAGAAAACTCAAATGGGGTCACCAAATGTCAGACAAAACTGAACAATAAATAGACCTGTAGCAGATGTGGAGTCTCCTTATTCACCATTATAATTCACTTTGCTTTCCCTCTGTCTCTGTTTCAATTCTGCTTCCAGAGTCACATGTTTCTCCTTTATACTTAAGTCTCCTCTGTAATGCTTGAATATAAAGGTCCCAATCCTGCCATCCTCTCTCCCCCAGAAAAAAGCAATTTCACAAAGGTCTTGCTCACTCAGCCTTGCCCATGAGCAGAACACACCTGGGATGGTCAGGAATGACAATTGTCCAAGAGATTGGTCCTGGCCAGGCATCCATCATTGAACTGGTCCAGAGATGAAGGGTGCTCTAAGATTTTACATTGAGTCAGCATGCCAGGCCTGAGCTAGCCTTCAGAACAAATTGCCCTGTGGCCTCTGCCCAGAGTTGGAAATGCAATGCTATCTGTCAGGTGTTTCTTCTATCTATCTTTTATCTGCCTGAGTACATAAAAGTAAATGGGTCCCTGTGTGCAGGTGTCAATGTTGTGAGCAGTCCTTGCATTGGTGTTTATGACTGTGTAATGAGCTAATTTCATTCCACACTATTGATTTCTCTCAGTGCTCCTGCAGGATGGAGGCTTTCTGACAAGGAGTGACTCAGCTACTTTGCCCAATATGGAGCCGGAATGTGCAGGATATTCAAACTGATAAGAATATTGCCATGCTGCCTGGCCACAACCAGCCCATGACTAAGAATATGTCTTTAGAATGGTCTAGGGGCTTGGCAGAGCAAACCAGAAGATCACAGGATTTGGGGAGGCAAACAAGTCTAGATAAAAAAAAGGGGTCATTGGGTCATGAATCTAGAGCCAGAAAGTACTTCTGCTACCATCTAGCCTAACCTCACTCCTATTTTATAGATGAGAATAGATTCAGAAGCCTGAAGAAGTCAAATGACTCTAGAATATAAGCATTTAATTCAAAGTCCATTTATTAAGTACCTACTCTTCTTCGTGCACCATTCTAGGCATGAAGGAATACAAAGTCAAAAATGAAAAGAATTCCTGTCCTAAAGAAGCTGACATTTTATTGGGGGTGGGGGAGAACAACATAAAAAATATATACCAAAAAATATACAAAGTTAAGTACTATACAAAAGTAATAACTTGTAGGGAGAACTAATAACTGGGAGAGGGGAATCAGGAAAGGCTCCCTTTAGTATAAAGTACTTTAACTGAGCATTGAATAAAGCTAGGACTTTTAAGAGGAGATGGAGAAGAGGGAAAGCATTTCAGCCATGGGGCATGATTTATGGAAAGGCACAAAAAATGGAATATATGAGGAAAAACAATTGGGACAGTTTGACTAAAGCATAGATATAACTCCATTCCAAAGTTCATTGATAATGGGACTCACTGGTGAAGATGAAGATTTTGCACTACTGGAGGGGAGGGATAGAGATGGTGGAAGGTAAGAGCTTTAGTTCTCAGAGAAGTCTCATTTTGGAGATTCATCATCCAGGTGTTCCAATCTTCCACTTTCAAGAGAGAAGATGGAAGAAACCAATCCCACTTTGAGAGGCTAAAGGTAAAGACTCTGGGAAGACACAAAAGGAGTCAGCACTCTCCAACTTTTTCCTATTCCAAGCTTTCTATTCTAAAGACTTTGAGGTGTTTTTTTTGGGGTGATATTGAGAACCCTCTCTCTCAGTTGTTTTAGTTATAAAAATCTAGGGTTGAGACTGAATATATTATATTAGTGGTTGCCAGGGATTTAAATTCAATCCCAATGAAATATTCAAGTCAGTATGGGATTTTATGGTGGTTTATTTACAATAGAAGGACGAAAGTAAGAAGAAGGAGAAGAGGGAAAGGGTAGAAGATCTGCTCCAACCTGGCCTAAGCCAAGGGGAGTTCAGAGGCCTCAGTCAAGGGGCCTTCTCAGAAGATTAAATCTAGCTTGGCTTCCAGCTGCAAGGCCTCCTCCAAGATGAGGGACCTCCTTGGAGGATAGTGCCTTCAGAAGGTCAAGGTAAAGGGGAGTCAGTCTTCTCACTCACCAAGTCCAATTCAGGGAAATCACCTCACCTAGACCATGCTACAGAGCTCCTCCCAGTAAACTCCAATGCCCAGTCCACCAAAGCCACAAGCACACCAAATACCACCAAAGCTCCCAACGCTGCCAAGAGAGAGACTCTCACAGGAAGTGACGCAACTAATGAGAGAGTTCCTTCATCCTTTTTCATCAGGTATATATTCTCCTATGTATACTGTCTCTGATTTATTTTTCATTATGTTTCAGATAAAATTACTCTTTTGTTATTCTCTATGTGTGTCCACTGAGGAACTAGAATTTGGTGAGAAAGGGGTCAGACCTTGATTATAGACCTTGGGGACCCTCCTCCCTCCAGAAATGATAAAGTGATCAAAAGTTAGTTCAAACCTGATCAGATTCCTTTGATTAATACTATTTAAGGTAGCGGATAAATGTATATATAGTCTGGTACCTCCTCCCTCTGACAAAAGTAGAATGATGACTTCCTGTCCTAACCTCCTTTCTGCTCCCCCACCTTGCAGAAATAAAAGTATCCTGTAGCAGTCCAGCCCATAGACATTATGGGGAAACAAGGATTGTGAGTGAGCACATGGCCATTCTGTGCATGGCAATGAATTTTATTGCCAGCGTGGCTGAAGTTTAGGCGCGAAACCTTGCTTTCCTTTGTCTCACTCACCTGAGGATAATAACCCCACCTTCACCTTGTCATAAGTTGCATTATCCAATGGGAATACCCCAGGTAACTCATCCATATGTATTGAGGTATCATATAACTGTTCAATATGTATTGAGCTGTCAAGACTATAAATAAACGAGCTGCAGTGAGCTCCACCCACTTGAAGAGCATCCACAGGTTTGATAAGGAGGATCTTCTCCCCTGTCTCTTTCTCTCTTCTCTATCTTTCTCACTAAGGCCTGGTCTTTAGGCCAGGCCTGCCTTACTTCCTCTCTTTCTCCTAATGCTACCTAGCATTATCTATCTCCTGTAGTTTCTGATCTTCTTTCCATCTGAGCTAGCATTATCCTCTGACCAGTATAGTGTTAAATTGAGATCATTGGGTGGTTTAGCCTGAATAACACTCAGTGGTCGGAGCTTAGCTGTGGGCTCATACAAATAATATTTGTCTACTGACTCGGTTACTCACATCTCTAAAGTCGCCTCGTTCACGCCCTTCGCGGGATCAAACTTCTACTCTATATTTATCTTCTCTCTCCCCTTGCAGCCTCTCGCAGGCCGGGAGACTGCATATCCCTTTGAGGAATGCAGAGGGAAAAGAGACTAGAGTTGTCTATTCTGCCTCCCTTTGAGCCACACACAAAGACTAAGACTAATCAAATATGGGCCCTTCTCTGCATATATGGGGCCCATTTCCACTCTTTCCCTACATAGATTATGTGAAGTAATGTGACAGATATCAGACAGCAAAGATAGGTTGGAGCCATATTGATGAGGTAGGAAAATCAGAGTCCAACCTTACAAGCTATAAGGATCTTGAGTCAGCCACTGGAATACTGGAGTTGAAGGTAGAAAGTCCTAAGTTCAGATCACTTACTAGCTATGTGACACTGGGCAAGTCACTTAAACTCAGTTTGCCTTAGTTTCCTCATCTACAAAATGGAGATAGTACCTATACCAGAGGATTGTTGTTAGGATCAAATGAGATAACATAAGTGTAAGTAAAATATAAGTAAAAAGTATAAGTAAAAGTAAAAGAATTTATAGGTAGAGAACTATATAAATGTTAGCTAGAATCCCCTCTATAACATTTCTGACAAGTGGATATCCAACCTCAACAAAAAGACCCCAGTGAGGGGGAAACCACTACTTTCCAAAGCAGCTCATTTCCCTTTCCTTTTGGACAGCTCTTAACTGTTTGGAAGTTTTTCCTTATATGAAGTATATTTACCTAACTCTCAGCAGTCTCCATCCATTACTCCCAGTTCTACCTTCTAGAGCCAAATAAACAAATGACTCAACCACAGGATGGCACTTCAGATGCTTAAAAATGATGATCATGAAAAAACTCCCAAAGGTTTTTCTTAGGTTAGACAACCCTAGCTCCTTCTCTTAATTGGCCAATATAGCATGAGCTTCAGACCTTTAACTCTCATGGTCACCCTGCTCTGGACATTCACCAGACTATTGCTATATTTCTCAATATGTAGCATTCTAACTGAATGCCATCCTCCAAGTGTGTTTGTTAGACCATAGTATGGCATAATTGTCATCTCCCTCACTCTGGTTATTATGCCTTTCTTAACACAGCCTAAGATTATAAGAGCATTTATGACAGCTGGACTACATTAAGTTTGTATTTACTGGGGCATCAAGGTGGCCTGGAGATGAGAGGTCCAGGGTTCAAATCTGTCTTCAGACTTTTTCTAATTGTGTGACCCTGTACAAGTCACTTAACCCCAATTACCTATCTCTTACCACTTTTCTGCCTGAGAACCAATACATAGTACTGATTCTAAAATGGAAGGTAAAGGTTTAAAAAAAAAGTTTATAATTATTAAAATCCCCAGGTTTTTTTCCAGATCATTGTGAAACAATGCACTCTCCATCCAACACTTATAAAGTTGATTATTTGGACCTGAATATAGAATTTTAATTTATTCCTATCAGATTTCCTCTTTTTAAATTCATCATTCAGTTCTGTTGACATTTTTAAAATTCTAACATCCAATGTATTATTTAACCCTACAAGGATAATGCCATCTGTAAATCTGGTAAACATGCAGTTTACTCTCTAATCCAAGTCATTAATAAAAAAATATTAAGCAGGACAGGGCCAAGAGCTCTAGGGCACTCTAAGTTGACACCAACACTATTCTTTGGATCTGATCATTCAACTAGTCCCATATTTCTCTAATTATACTACTACCCAGTCTGTATGTCCCTATTTTGTCCCCAGGCATGAGAAACTTCATCCAATTTCTTGACGAACTTCATGTATATTTGTCTACAGAATAACCTACCAGTTTAATGAGCTTGTCAAAAACAGAAAATGAGGTTAGTCTGGCATGACCTATTTTTAATTAAGTAATGCTAGATTTTTATAATACCACTTGCCCTTTCTTAATGTTTACATACATTCCTTTTATTATTATAGGCTCTACAATTTTGCCAGGAATTAAATTCAAGATCCCCAGTTTAGAGTTTTAAGATTCTACCCTTTTCCCTTTTATGAAAATTGGAACATTTCTCCATTTCTAGTCCTATAGCAGCAGCTCTCCTACTTGCCATGAGTTTTCAAAGATTAATGACAGGAGTTCAACAATAGCATCTACAAGTTCTTCTAGTAATTTGGGATGTCTCTCCTCTGGGTCTGGTGACTTGAACTCATTAAGGGATGATAAGAATTCTCTTATTATCTCTCCATTTAGTTGGGTTTCAACTGCACAAAGGGGGACAGTGTGTCACCATAATGTAGATGCTGGATCTGGGGTCAGAGGACCTGGGATTCAATACCAGCCCTGACATTTACTAGCTTATATGATTTTGAGTAAGTCACTTAAAATATGGGCCTTGATTTTTTCATCTGTAAAATGAGGGCATCCCAATAGATGACTTTTGAGGTACCCTCTGTCTCAAAATTTAAACTTCTAAGAACTTTTTGTTTGCTATTTGTTCATTTATCTTCCCCCATCTTGAGATTAGCCTCCTTGGCAATGAAAAGCAAAATAAAAAGTAAATAATTCTGCATTCTCTCTATTGCCAGTTATCATTATATCCCTTCCATTAATACCTCTTTTTTTCCCTTTATTCACCTTGCCAACCTCTGTTATTATTGTATTTTAGTGTTCCTTGTACTCTCAAACCATTCCATTCCATGATCTGCACTAGTTCCTATTTTCTGTACAGGTCTATTTTTTTATTCAAAGATATTTTATTTTCCCAATTACATGTAATAACAATTTTCAACATTCATTTTCTGAAATTATAAGATCCTAATTGTCTCCTTCCCTCCCCCTTCTTGAAGATGATAAGCAATTTCTCTAGATTATACATGTATTATCATGCAAAACATATTTCCATATTATATATGGTCTATTTTTTTAAATACCAAGTTGACTGAGTTTCCTCTATATCCATACCTCTTTAGATAGATCCCCATATCTTGTCTTCTTTGGAGTAATTTGATTTTATGTCATTAAAATTTAATTCTTTAGAATATCCTATCCTTGGGTCACCTTACCCGTTTTCTAATCTATAAGATGGAGTTAATAATAGCATTTCCTTTGCAGGATTTTTGGGAGGATCAAATCAGTTAACATGTATAAAGTACTTTGTAAATCTTACAGCAATATATGAATGTCATTTATTGTTGTTAATATTATTATTCCTACTTTTTCTCTAAATCCTTTGAAATCTATTTTTTCACAGATCTAGGGTATGTGTCAGGCTATGACTAGTTTCCTTCTCCTGTATCATAAATTCTAATCATTTGCTCTCAATATACCTATAATTTCCACTTCAGTAACTTGTTCCTTTTTATTAAAATTCAGGTTCAGAAAAAGAGTACCTGTCAATGTTTCTGCAACTCATTGAAGAATGAAACTATTATTATGGTAAGTCAAAACTTTATCAGCTGCTTCTCTTTTGGAGAGAGACATCAGCTATCCAGAGAGCCGAAGTCCCAACAATAACTAAATCATGGTCTGGGTCAAGTCGATCTATTTCCAGAGCATCGAATCTCGCAGAATCATATAAAACAGAGAATAAAAGGAAGCAAGTTTAGAAATTGGGTTGTTTAATCCTTTTATTTTTCAAAAAGGGAAAATTAGGTCCAGAGGCAACAGTAATGAAAAATGTACTGACTCTGAAGCTGGACAGCTTGAGTTCTAATCCCATCTCTAAGATTAACTATGTCTCCTTTGAAAGTGCCTAGACTTCCCACTTCCTCTATTTCTTCATCTGAAAAAATGAAGGGGTTCAGCTAGATATCCTCTAAGTTTCCTTTCAGACCTTGATCTTACATGACTAACAAAAGTTCACAAAAGCAACACCCTTAGTAGATCTGGAATTTAAACTGAGGTTCCCAGTTTTATTGTTCTCACCACTATACCACACTGCCTCACCATTTATTTTGTTCTATCCAGATAGTCTTATATAAATATGATAATATGTTTTCTTTTCCTCTTTTGATCTTCACCTAAATAATGTCTAATGTGCTTCTTCCTTATGGTTCCTATATTTCCTCACATAGGTATATCTTCTGCTTTTACTTAATTAATTAATTTTAAAATAGAATTTATTGCTAGATCTCAACTGCTCCCTCCCCTGGCCTCATGCCATGTGTGAAGATTGGATTTAGCTATCTCCTGATTATAACAATGAAGATACTTAGCTCTTCCTTGATTATGAAGATTAAATTGTAATCCCCTGATTATAACAATGAAGATACTTAGTTCTTCTTTATTGGAAAGATTGAATTGTAATCTCCAGTCTATTTTTAGATTTAAATTCCCCAAAGTGTTAAACTCAGTATTTAAAGTAGATCTACACATCTTTAACTACTAAAGGTGAGAACTAACTACAAAAGGTGTGATATAACCAAAAAAAAAAAATGTATGATCTAACCAAAAAAAACTGTGAACACCCATTTCATGCATTGAGTGGGAGGTCTGTGACCCATGTGTGAAAGAGTGGGCAGTCGTGGAGAGGAGCATCTGCTGTGATTGGTAGATGTGAAATTTAGGGGAGGTGACACAAAAGAAAAAGATCTTTAAATAGAGGACCACAGCGGCCAGAGAGAGATTAGATCTTCAGTCACTCAGAGTTGGACTGGATAGAACAGTCACTCAGGCTTGGAATGAAGAAGAGTCACTTGGAGGAGAGACTGGAAGAATCATCAGACACTTGAGGAGAGACTGGAAGACAGACACTCAGAATTGGAGTGAAGAGACTTGGCTGTGGAACTGGACCCCTGGAGGAACTCCTGCAGGAGACCTCAGACTGCTTTTCCTTTTTAGATGGTCACCATGGTGAGTGTAAAGGCTGAATTAGTTCCTTGCCTTTTCTGGAGGTGTGAACCTCCAAGAAAGGCCCATCATTTTGAGACTCCTTTTTCCTGATTAGGGCCTTAGAATTTCTACCTGACTCAGTGGAAAGCCAGAGTTTTCTCTCTCTCCCTCTTTCTTAATATCTTCCCTCTATTGTAAAATAAACTACCACAAATTCCATTTTACTTTAGTCATTCATTTGGGATTTAGGAATTAAATCCCTGGTGACCACAAATTAAATATCCAGTCCAATCATAAATTTAACACATGGAAGGTATCACTCAACAACAAAAAAATATATATAGAGAGAGATTGTATCTTTCATGTTTCTATTTTTCAGTTCATGGATGTATCTTCATAATATATGATAGGTCTATTTCAATGTCCTCTCTTAATAGCAGCTATATTTACTTTTACTGATTATCTTTAAAAACCAAGTAGAATATATTGGACTTGGTAGTTGGTACTGACAGTTTTTGAGAGACCAAGAAAAGAGAAATAATGAAGATGATTTGAGGGAAGCTATGAAGAAGACAAAGTGAATGAGTAAAACCTAGTTCTTGGTATAACTGTCAACTTATTTTTATTAAGAAATGAAAAAGAATTTTGTGGAGTGACTCTGGAAAAAACTATTAAGAATGATGGCTTGAGAGAAGAAGCTATTTTCTTGTCATAAATGAAAAGAAACTAGAAAAGATAGAGAGAAATAAGGTGGTATCTTCTTTCTTGGAAAAAAATTAACTTTTATCTAATGAAGAGGATGAAGAGTATTCCTGAGAAGAAACTGAATGGATGTGTTTCCAGCAGTTACAGTGATGTTCATACATGTCTCTGGCTGTGATCTTTCTCACAGTTAAAACACTGAAAATAATTGTATATATCATGTTACTGATGACATTGTTAAAAAGTTGTCTAGTTAGTAATTTTAATATTTATATAATCCTAGGAGATTAGGAGTTGATATATAGACAAGAGATAAAAAGCTGTTTGTGGGGAAATTGTTTCTCCAATTTTAGAGATAAGAACTCCAACTTAATTTGTTGATTAATGAGGAAAATATTTTAATTTTATTAATTAATTAAGAAATATCACCATACCAGTGAGGGTGAACATTTTAGAGTAGCAGATGATGTGAGAAATGTCCTCAAGTGCCCATGGAGAGGGAGAGGGGAGCAGTCTGGCCCCATATCCCTCTGGATTTCCAGCAATGAACTCTGGCAGATTTTGTGCTGAGGTGATAGTGCACATGTCCACAGAGAGAGCTCTGAGTGCCTCCTCTGGCATGTGTGCCATAGATTGGCCACCATGGCCCCATACCCTTGAATTACCCTAGAACTTGTGATGATGTGAATGATTGTGATAAAGAATCAAAAGCTAGCTACAAGTGAAATTATTTAATCCAAAAAACACTGTTACATATATAGTGTTATTCCACTGCACCCTTTGATCTGTTTTGTTCCTTTTGAATAAGGTAGAAACTTCTAAATTAGCATTTTATCTCTTTTTTTAAGATTCATTTTCAAGTTATGAGTCCTGCCCTATTAAGTCCCAGTGACATCTATGATGTTAAATTTGCTTTCTTTCATTAAAGATAAAGAGGTACTCTTCTGGAGGATTATTTTCTTTGAATTATTAATTTCTAATGGCATTCTTTTTTCTTGTGTTATTCTTTTTGGCACTTTGCTTAATAGATATTCTTGGACAGCTTTCTCCCCTGTTCCATTCCCCCCTCCCCCAATTTAAGGAAATACATTTCAGATTTGCAAGTCTCTGAGCAATTTTTTAACTAACTCTAACTAAGTGCTCTCCATCCCTAATCAGGAACCAGAATTCTTATATTTTATTTATTTTTTTTTTTTTATAAAACCCTTACCTTCCGTCTTGGAGTCAATACTGTGTATTGGCTCCAAGGCAGAAGAGTGGTAAGGGCTAGGCAATGGGGGTCAAGTGACTTGCCCAGGGCCACACAGCTAGGAAGTGGCTGAGGCCAGATTTGAACCTAGGACCTCCCATCTCTAGGCCTGGCTCTCAATCCACTGAGCTACCCAGCTGCCCCCAATTCTTATATTTTAAATGATTGTTCAGAAATCCAAATGATTTTCTTAGATATCATCTTCTCAACTTCTTACCAAAGTCACTCTAAGGTGTATAGCATTTTCCTCCAGGACTTCATACTCTTTAGCAATACTTTGGGGTTCCTTCTGGGCAGAATCATATCCTAATATGAATAATTGGAAGTGGGTGGTGGTCTTTAGGCATGACAAGATTCTAAAAACTTTGCAGCATAACATGGAAGACATGCCACAGAAGGCAACAAATCTCTCTGTTTTATGTTAGGTCAACAAATAATGTGATAATCTCTCATCAAGGAGTTACTGACCACCACTAATTTGTCTCTTTTCCTTTGATTATTACAAGATGACCCTCTACCTGGTGCTACCAAATCCTTATTTCTTTTTTTTTTAATCCATATTCCGTGAAATATAAGTAGTTGCTTGTCCCTTAGAAGGTCCAGTTCCACTCTCTTCAAAAAGGATCTCCCACCTACTACATAGTTCCAAATATTGTTGTCCTTTTTCTTTTCCAACTTATTCTCCTACCCTCCAACATCTTACCACATGTGACTCTTTATGTAATTTTTCTTATTGGTTTTCCCTTTAGACAACTTCTAGTTAAGAAGATAGCATCCAAGAATGAAAACTGGATTTCCGCACCACAGGTTAGCATTTCCTAATGATAGGAATTTCTGAACAGGAATGGAGAACATTTATTGATGTCTTTAAACTAAATAGGAAGGATGAGAGAGAAAATTTCCCACATGTATCTATCAGGCTAGGTACCATATAAAGTAGCTAAGATAATAGCTTAAAATAAGATAAATAAAGATATATAGCAAAAAAAAAAAACACTCAGAAAATCAACAACATCAAAAAAATCCACTAAAAATATACAAAGTCTGAAAAACAAGCAACACAAACTAATAACTTTATGAAAGGATAAACTTTTGACTTCATAAATACAACTAATCATTGGTAAAATAAGACCATGATTGTACTATAAGTCTGGAAAATATATACAATCCAAGAAAATAGATCGCAAAAGAGGGTATGGAGGAATATTATTTAAGGTGTTCAAAAACTTAGTGAAGCTTTAATAGGTTAAAAATAAGTAGATAGGCTTAGTGTGAGGAATCTTAGGAACCAGAGGAGAGACAAATAGTGGAGAAAATATGAGTGAAGATCAAGAAGCAAACATAGAAGTAATATTGTCAACAGATTCTATTCAGACAACCTGGACAGAAAGAAGAAATAGATAAAGAATTTGAGAAACAGATCCTGGTACAGATGCAAGATATAGTAGCAATGGAAGATTTCAGTTATTCAGACATTTGATGAAGCTCTATCTCTGTCAGAATCAAATCAGCTAGTAATTTCTTTATTTGACTTAACAATAATTTCCTCCTTCAAAAGGCAAATAAACCAACAATGGGAACTACCAAATAATAAGAAGGAACTGATAGGTGTAATAGAAATGATAGGAACGTTGTTGGGAAATACTTCATCATATTACTTAATATAGAAAGGAGTGGTGAGTTGCATAGTCTGACAAATATCCTAGATTTGGGGAGGACAAATTTCAAATAATTCTGAGAAAAATCCCATGACCTAAAATTATACAGGGGAAAATTAGCTTAGAAATGGAATCCTAAAACTTCAAAGAGAAACAGTTCAAGTGAAGTGGAGGAATTGCCTAAAGAAATGGATGAGGATACAAAAGAGATTCAACCACCAACCTAAGTTCTAAATTCTAAAATTCTAGATTCTAAAACTATATACAGAAGATGGAAGAAAAATCTTACAGTAGAGGATTTAAAAAGTGTGGCATAGTCCTATAAGAATAATGTCAGAAGTGCTAAGGCTCAGAATTAGCTGCAGACAATAAGGAAAGCTAAGGCCAACAAATGGATGTTGGGCTTTTTTAAAAGTTATGTTGTGAGAGAAGGAAGATCAAAGAAGGTATGGGTCCATTGTTCAAGGTGAATGGGATAATGATAATTGATGATGGAGAGGAAGTGCAACTACCCAATTTGTAATAGGCTTCTGTTTCATCTGCCAAGAACAAGGATGTTTGGAATGGAAAAGGCAGGAGAAAAATTCTTAAAGAGAAGTAAAAACATAAGATAAAAAGGGAAATACTAAGACAATCTGTAACTATACCTAATGAGTTTAAATAATCAAGCCTAGCTCAACTATATCAAAAGATACTGAAACAACTGGTAGGTGTGATTGCTGAGCCATTTGTCAGGATCTTTGAAAATGATAAAACTTCCTTGAGGACATCAAATTCAGGAATAGAAAAAAAAAGTCTCATATATGTTCAAATATACTGTTTGTGGTAGGAAAAAAAGCAAATAAAATAAGTGTCCACCAGTTCAATGATACTTCAACATCTATGGCATGGGAATATCATGGAATAGTATTAGGCCAAATTCATTTTTTTTAAGGGAAAGATTTGTCTGAATTGATGCAGAGTAAAGTAAGTAGAAATGGCACAATTAAGTGGCATGGTGATAGAGTGCTGCCAGGCCTGGAGTTAGGAAGACTGGAATTTAAATCCAGTCTTAGATACTTACCAGTTATGTGATTCGGGACAAGACATTAACAAGGGTTAACCCTGTTTGCTTCAGTTTTCTCATTTGTAAAACAGCTGGAGCAGGAAATGGAAAACTATTCTAGTATCTGCCAAGAAAATTCCAAATGGAGTCACAAAGAGACATGACTGAACAACAAAGAAGAGGAAGTGATAGATATGAAGAGCCAACATAATTTCATCAAGAACAGGTTATATCAGACTAATCTCATTTCCTTTTTTGAAAGCCTTTTTGGACTGATAGGTTAGAGTAGTACTGTAAAAATAGTTTGCCTAGATTTTAGCAAGGAATTTTAAATGGCATCTCATGTTATTCTGGTGGATATAATGGAAAGATTCATCTAACTAGAAAATAGCATAGTTAAATGGAGGTAGGTTCTAGAGAAAAGTCAGTAAGCATTTCAAATAATAGGGAAGGATTGGGGAATATACGGTCCTAAATAAATGAAACTAAGTAAATGGATAAATGGTTATGTGAATGAATTAGAGGGATGCATCACTAACCTGCAACTTTAAGCATTTCAAATCACACTAGAGTAGTGAAGGGAAAATTAGTTTTTAGGAAGCTTGGCATGAGCCCTAAGTAAGACAATTCATCCTAAGGGGAAAACATAGGTAAAACTGCAAGTAGATCAACAAAAAAAATGAAAACTTGAACAGATCTGCCTATAACAAGTCATTTTCATTTTCAATAGCAACAGAATCACTACTTTTGGGTTCTAACCTCAGAGAGGATTCTGTTCTAGATGGAAAATAAATTTTAATTCACATGCAAGACATAGCTTGGAAGGTACTTTAGAAAAAGAAATGCCCCATTATTACTTTTTGCCTAAACCTTTGCAAATAGCCCACTAACTAGTCTCCTTGAAGACATTTTTTCCTTCTCCAATCTAGGCTTCATACATTGCAGATCAATCTTCATAAAAGGCAGCTCAAACATTTCTAGATGTGATTTAAGACATAGAGGAAGTTATGTATAAGCTATGTTGGGGGAATAGCAACTCATATAGTTTAGCTAAAGTACATAGATCTTAAAAATAGTCTAAATCTAAAGTTGGAAAAATAAGTTTTAGCCAAATGGTGAAGAACCTTGAATCTTATGCCAAATTGTTTAGACCAGTGGTTCTCAACCTTTCTAATGCCATGACCCTGCAATACAGTTCCTCATGTTGCAGTGACCCCAAACCAAAACATTATTTTGGTGGCTACTTCAAAACTGTAATTTTGCTACAGTGATGATTTGGAATGTAAATACCTGATATGCATTATGTATTCTCATTGCTACAAATTGAGAGGTTGAGAACCGCTGGTTTAGACATTATTCAGGAGTCAAAAGGGAGTTGATGAAGTTTTTTGTTTGTTTGTTTGTTTTGTTTTGTTTTGTTTGTTTTGTTTTGTTTTTGAGGACAGCAGTGCCATGAACAGGTTTGGACAGTGTTCAAAAATCTGGGGTAGAAGAAAATAAAGGTTATTAGGAATTGGGCTGTAGCCCTGGCATGCTTTAGGGGTAAAATAAACAGCATTCTTTAAAGTATTACGGTTTCAAAGATGGTCTGAAGTAGACCAAAGACATGATTTTGATGATAAGATAAGTTAAGAGCAGTTGGCTGACATGGGTTCGGTGGAGAACTGTTCTATGGTCATTAAGGGGTTGGTTGCTTAGGGGGACAATGCCAGACAATTCTTGGAATGTTGTTTTGGGGGTAAATACCATGGCTATGCCTACCTATCTCTGAAGGCTTATCTCTCCCTGCCATTCACCACTCTAAGATTCCCATGCCGACTTATCAGTGATGTTCTTTGGAGGGAATAGAGAATGAGTAGAACTCTTGTCTGGCAGCTTTGTAGAAAAGTATATGATATTATAACTATTATCCTTAATACTTATGGCTCACCTTTTAATTTATACAATTCCTACCTCAAAACTACCCTGTGAAGTATGTATTACAAGTATGATCAATCCCATTTTACAGATAAGGAAACTGAGATCCAAAGAAATCCTAGAAAGAAGCAGAAAATTATGAGATTTAGAATATAGCAACCATGTAGTTTAATTCATACATGAACAGAATGCTCTCTTTAATATGCCTAGCAAGTGGTCATAGCCAGAGACTCTATTCCCATATCTTTGGAGTAAAGAAATTCTCTCTCTGGGATTTCCTTGAACTTTACCTACATTTCCTATGTTTTAAGGACCCCTCACTGAAGTTGGGAAGATTGTGGCCCAAGGGCTGAGGAAGCAGTAGAAGTGTTAAGAGAAAATCCTTTCTCAGAAAACATGAATACAACCATTCCCCAACACACACACACACACACACTAACAGTACTGCTGTTATTTCCATTTATGCTGAGTTTCTACTATAAACAGTCTCCTAAGAGGGTGGATCTTGACTGGAGGAATTAGCTACAAGCTGATGCTTGTTGCATGAGATCTTGGCCCTGGGGAAGATGTGTGTTTTCTTTAGTTTTCTGAAGTGTGGGTTTTGGTTTTTTAGTTTTTCAATGTGAATGAAGAATTTTCTTTACTATTTTCAGATGCTTTAGTAATGCCTGAATGACTAAAATGACCAATACATAATTGAGTTGTGGTATTTAGAGCACATGAAAACACAATATAATTATTCAGCTTTATGTACTACTTTTTATGATGCCTAGAAAACGTTTTATAGACAGATGATGGAAAATTAGAAAGAAGGACCACATTATTGACAATGGAAGAAAAAGAAAAGAGCAAATGGAAGAAAAAAAAAACCCATTGCAAAATAGGCTATGACAAACCACAAGCTAAAACCAAACAGGTTTTCAAAGACTATAATGGTTTCCAAGAAAACTAGGTTGGAGGTGGGGGGCAGTGGTGCGGAAAGTGATGCCAACTGGATGCTGGAAGGGACAGTAATGGAGAAAGAAAAGCAGAATAAGTAACAGATGTGGGTGAAATGAAAGGCCCCTAGTGGCTGGTAACTGGAAGGAAGTGTAGTCTCCAGATGTTGGACCAAATGAGGAAAATGAACTTTCAGTTCACTAGTTCTGGGCAAGTTGTGAGAATCGTGACTAGGGAATTGGGCACAGAGACCCAAAGTGGTTTCGAAAAACAGGTAGTAACTGAGATCCTGGTAAGCATGATGAAAAAGGGAGATATAAAAGTTAGTCATAGTCAAGTCAGACACAAGTCATAGTTGACTGCTGGTGTCAAGAGTAGGCAAAGTCAGGACAAGCAACAAAAACAAAGGTCAGGCATAAAGACAGAAGTCTCTGTGCTATTAAGTTAAAGATAATTTCAGACAGGGGCAATCCAGTACCCTGGAGAGCTCCCAGGAAAAACAATTCTTGACAAAGACTATTGTCCTAGAGAGTACTGTTCTCAAAAACTCAGGCTTACCTCCTTAGCTCCACTCCTTTAATGGAACTCTAGTGACAAAACTGCTTCCTACATGCATCCTGGGTCAGTACTTGGGGACTAGGAAACTATTCTCATTAAAAAAAAATATATATATATATATATATATACACACACTAAATATCAGAAAAGAAGGTCAAACTTTTGGGGCTGATTTAGGGCTACTTGAGATTAAGTAAGAACAATTGAGAGAGGGAGAAAAAAAGACTGAGAGAGATTAAAGGAAGGGAATATAAGAACTGAAGGGGGAAAAGGAGATAGTCCCTGTCCCAGATCTGGAGGTCGTCTTCTGATGTTTTGCTGAGTATTGTTGACATATTTACAGCCACTCAGAATAAAGTTCAAATGCTTCAACCTAAAACTGGGGTAAGGTTGCATAAGTAGTTCCCAGGATCAGACAAGGAGAATGCTATGTCCTGTAAGAATAGTGGAACTTCAGTGTCATGAGAGCTGGGTTCTTCTAAGTTCCTCTAATATTAAAAATTAGAGAGAGATATGAGGTAGGTAGATAAATAGGCAGATACATACATACATATATGCATGTATGCAGCATTTGTTTTGCACTTATTATGTACCATGTTATGTGTTGGGGATACATAAAAAAATAACAAAATATTCTCTACCTTCAAGAAGCTTACATTCTAATAAGAGGGAAAGCAATACATTAAAAAAGAACTAAAAGGGGATGAGAGATCATGGAGTATAATCCCAGTTTCCAGTGTGAAGGCAAGAATAGAGGCAGCTGGTACAGAGACTGCCAAAAAGTAAAGTAAAGGCCCAAATTTAGGCAAAATAAGGCAAAAGTCCACCTTTCAAAGCAGAGTGGTTCCAAGAATATAGTCCAATGAAAAAATGTAAATTATTATTTACTTATCTCTACCACTTGGAGTAAGTATTTTTACCTTCCTGGGCCTTAGTTTTCTCCTCTGTAAAATGAGAAGGTTGAATCAAATAATGTTTGAGTTTCCTTCAAGTTCAAAATCCTATGTTCCCATGACAGATTAAGGGACCTTATAAGGTAGTATGACTAGAAGAGTAAGAATACATAATACTGTCTTAATCCTAACCATCCATGGAAGCAAACAAAATTAACTTAAGTTTAGTGTGCAATAGATCCCAAAGCAGAAGTCCTGTGTGACTTTTCCCTGTTTTAAAATGAAGTTCATGAATGATAAACATAAGTTAGTGAAAATCAGCTCAAACAAGTCAGAATTGTCCAATTATTTTCTATGTAGTACCCATTTCTATTGTGAGTGTCATGCAGGAAGACAAGGCTAGTGTTTCATCATATAGCTCACAAATGTTCAAAAAGTATTCTTTATGGAAGAATATTTTTAAAACAGAAAATACACAAGAAAGGTTTAATGAAAAGCATTCTAATGGCAGTGTTTTAGAAATTATGGAGACAGTCTCAGAAGGACAAGAACCCAAACAAGAATATCCATGGAAGTGTTAACATGACAATCCCCAATGCTCCAACCTGGGAAGCTGAATGGAACTCCATGGAGCTTGAACTTGAATGTTACATGATTGGAGTCAGATAAAGTTACCTCTACTGAAGTCCTCTTCTAATGCCTCCTCAAGAATTGGAGGACACTCTGGGTTCAATATTGATCACTTGAGCTCAGGTGTTCTGAACTACAGTAAGCTAAACTGATCTGGTATCTATTCTAAGTCTGGAACTAATATGGCGAGTCACCAAGAGTGGGGAGCCATCAGAATAATAGAAGAGGGGTCAACTGGTCCAGGTTGAAAAAGGAATGAGTCAAAGTTCCTGCACTGAACAACAGTAATTTGAGACTATGAATGGTCCCTGCACTGCCAGCCTGGGTGAGATTGGTAAGCCATCTCAAAAAAAAAAAAAGGATGTCATCTTCCTAGGAATTTCTATGCATAAAAAGTCAAACATCTAGATTGTGTCAGTTCCAGGATCCATCCCACCCAGTGTTCTGTGAAGGACTAGAAAGTACCTTGCAGTACTAAGTATTAAGATTGAGTTTACATCTAGACCTTGCTAATCCAGTATTCTAGGATGCAAAGCTATCTTCTCTCATCCTGGCTCTGCACCCTTCACCCCAACCTTTATTTCTGACCAACCTCATATCTCCAAAAAAGCCATACTCCAGTTCTAGTAAAGTAGCCTAAAAAGCTATGCATGTGTGTGGGGGTGCACATGCTCACATGTGTTCTTGCATGTGTATTGGGTGAGGCAGAGCATTCCATCCCCTTTTCATATTGTAAACATCCACTGGCAGCACAGGTTTTTTGTTTTTTGTTTTTTGTTTTTGTGAACCAATTCCCTCTAGTGCAGAAAGGAGAACTGAATGCATTCTTATGGATGTATTTTGTCATGCATGGGTTTCAATTTTATCATCTTTCAACTTTAGACTAAATTCTTTGTGGACCAGAGGGTATCTTTTTAGCTTAAAGTATGTGTAGTATGTAGGACAAAATGAAGCAGACAATATTGTGGACCATTAAAAGTCACTTGTTTTATATTACATAATGATCCAGAGTCTCTACTTTCCCCCCTGCAAGTCCCTGAAAGGCCTAAGGTGAAAAGAAACTGTGTTCTCTCTCTTTCATTCTCTGCCCTATCTTGCTCTTCCTCGTTCTCATCTCCTTCCTCTCCTCCCCAAACATTGTCATGCTATATTGTACTATTGGCTGCACTCAAATGCAAAGATAAATTCAATAGAGGTAGGTTGGGTGGACCTATGTGTGGAAGATAGCAGTGAAGACAAATAAGAGCTCTCTTCTCATACACATTTATGTCAAGAAGAGAAAGAATGAGGCCTTCTGTTCCAAGTGGATCTCAAAGCAATAGGTTTTTCACTGAGTGGAAGGGAATCAGCATTTATATAGCACCTTCAATATGCCAAGTATTGTGCTAAGCACTTGACAAATACTATCACAGTTTAGTAGTCAAAGTAATAGTTATACAAAATACAAAATTTTGGTGCTTGGATGAAGAAAACCAGATCAATGCAGCTATTGAAATAATTTACTGGCTTAGAGCAAAGTTAAAGTGAATGACAATGGAAAGTCAATATCTGGACTTTCTGCAATTGAGAGGTCACATAGAAGGTTATCAATAAATGTTTGTTGAATTGAACTGGATTGAACCACACAGCAATTAAAGAAATGATGGGGAAAACATTTAGTTCATGTGTTAACAAAACATATGAATTAAAGCCCTCCCGTGATGGCTAATTGTGAGGTAAAATTGTCCCTAGTTTATCATAGTCTATGCTGATACAACCTATGTCCTGACATGTTCTACCACATTGGAAAGGTTCCAGTGACATGACTAGACCAGTGATAAACTTGTGTGTCTGCTATTCAGTGGCCAATCCAATTTAGAAGAGGCTCATTCTCATATTGGCGATAAAGCCAGAACTTCTTAAAGTGGAGTTCAGGAACTTTTTTATATTTTGGTAACCTTCTTTCAATATTATTAGTTTCTTTGTGATTCTATGTATTTTACTTTATGCATCTTAAAACTTTATTTTGAGAAGGGTTCCACTGGTTTCACCATTCCACCAGAGGAGTGTCACTGCAAAAGGTTAATAACTCTGACTGCAAAATGTTTGCTTGTTTTGGCTAAAACAAAGCTTGAAGATAATAATGACCACAATAAGAACAATAAAAGCAAGTGATATTTACCTAGCACTTTAAGGTTTGAAAAGTACTTTACATTCATGACTTCACTTGACCCTCATAAGAACTCTGAGATATAAGTACCACAAGTATTATGCCCATTTTACAGATGAAAGAACTCAACTCAAGAGAAGTTAAGTGAATTGCCCAGGGTCACAAGACTGGCAAGATCAGAGTTAGGATTCAAACTCAGGACTTATCTGACTCTAAATCCAACAACCTAATCATTATACTATTTTCCCTCTCATCCTCTAGGTTATAGAGAAGCTGTAATCTTCATCAGCCAGGGATATCTACATTGACAGTTACAGATTATTGATGTGCTGAGAATGATAATATTTTAAAAGCAGTGTCAAGAACAAGAAGATTGTATATGCTTCACTAACATACTCATAAGATAGTTCAATGAGGACCTGAGTACTAATTGCAAAGGTCAGGTATGTCCCCACAAAGAAAATTAAGGATCACTTTATAATAGGAAAAACACATAGTGGCATGTATGATTATGCGCAATTTGTATTGTTCCGATATTGCAAAAATGAGGGGCTACTTTTGCAGCAAGATGGAGTACAGGATGGTAGAATTGATCAGTGATGCTGATCATAGTTTGTTGCAATGAGGCTTGAGAATGGGGTATAGTTTGCAGATCTACAAAAAATTCCACAGCAAGTTCAGACTTGGAAAGAAGCCGAAGATTAATCAAATTTATGTATTCAAAACTATGCCTACCTAGGACTGAAGAAGCAGGGCATTCTACAGTGAGAGTTTGAGAGCTATATATATATATATATATATATTTATTCAGGATACAATGGTTGGTGCTCAAAACACAGTCATTTACCAAACAATTTCCCAAGAGGATTCCCAACATGATTTTAAGCAATGGCAATTTTTCTATTATTAAAAACCAGCCTATTAATTGCCTTCATTTTCTCCTCCTTTCCTTCTTTTACTTCTGTTTTTTCTTCCCTCCCTTCCTACTTTCTGTTCTCTCCCTCCCTCCCTCCCTCCCTCCCTCCCTCCCTCCCTCCCTTCCTTCCTCCCTCCCTCCCTCCCTCCCTCCCTTCCTTCCTTCCTTCCTTCCTTCCTTCCTTCCTTCCTTCCTTCCTTCCTTCCTTCCTTCCTTCCTTCCTTCCTCCCTCCCTCCCTCCCTCCCTCCCTCCCTCCCTCCCTCCCTTCCTTCCTTCCTTCCTTCCTTCCTTCCTTCCTTCCTTCCTTCCTTCCTTCCTTCCTTCCTTCCTTCCTTCCTTCTTTCCTTCCTTCCTTCCTCCCTCCCTCCCTCCCTCCCTCCTTCCCTTCCTTCCTCCCTCCCTCCCTCCCTCCCCTCCTTCCTTCCTTCCTTCCTTCTTTCCTTCCTTCCTTCCTTTCTTCCTCCCTTCCTTCCTTCCTTCTTTCCTTCCTTCCTTCCTTCCTTCCTTCCTCCCTCCCTCCCTCCATCCCCTCCTTCCTTCCTTCCTCCCTCCCTCCCTTCCTTCCTTCCTTCCTTCCTTCTTTCTTTCCTTCCTTCCTTCCTTTCTTCCTCCCTCCATCCCCTCCTTCCTTCCTTCCTCCCTTCCTTCCTTCCTTCCTTCCTTCTTTCTTTCCTTCCTTCTCTCCTTCTTTCCTCCCTCCCTCCCTTCCTTCTTTCCTTCCTTCCTTCCTTCCTTCCTTCCTTCCTTCCTTCCTTCCTTCCTTCCTTCCTTCCTTCCTTCCTTCCTTCCTTCCTTCCTTCCTTCCTTCCTTCCTCCCTCCCTCCCTCCCTCCCTCCCTCCCTCCCTCCCTCCCTCCCTTCCTTCCTTCCTTCCTTCCTTCCTTCCTTCCTTCCTTCCTTCCTTCCTTCCTTCCTTCCTCCCTCCCTCCCTCCCTCCCTCCCTCCCTCCCTCCCTTCCTTCCTTCCTTCCTTCCTTCCTTCCTTCCTTCCTTCCTTCCTTCCTTCCTTCCTTCCTTCCTTCCTTCCTTCCTTCCTTCCTTTTTCAATAGGCATTTAGTACAGGGGTTCTTGAACTTTGGCCTAAGAATATTGTTTTAAAAAATATTTTTAAAATTCACTATAATTGATTTCCTTTGTAATTCTATGCCTTTTATTTCATACATTTAACAATATTATTTTAATAAAGGGTTCATAGGCTTTTTCCAGACTACCAATAGAGTCCATGACACAAAAAAGCTTCAAAAGTTGTCATTTACTAAGCATCTACTGCATTCCAGATGCCATGTTGGATGGTGAGGCTTCAAAAAAAAACAAAAAAAGCAGTTCTTGCTCCCAATGAACATACACACTAATGCAGTGGACATAACACATACACTGAGAAGTAAATACAAAGTACATACATAAATGTAAATTAATTCAGGGATAAAAAAAAGACTAATAGTGGGAGGGAGAATCAAGAAAGGCATGAAGCAGAAGATGGCACTTGAGTTGAACCTTGGAGGGAGTTAAGAACTTGAGGAAGCAGAACAATTCAAACATGAGGGACATTTCAAACATAAAGACATAATTATGGGAGATAGAAGCTTGTGAGGGGGTGTATTAAAGAGGTCTATTTGGCTGAGCATAGACTGTGCGTATAGTAAGTGGGGGTAGTGAGTGTGCCCTGATATCACTTTTTAAGACTACAGCCTGCTGTATCTTCCTTTTTTAATTTTATGGTATCCCTGAGGAATTGGAGAGGGGTAGCTAGGTAGCCCAGTGGATAGAGTACCAGTTCTGGAGTCAGGAAGATCCATCTTCTTGAGTTCAAATCTAGCCTTAGACACTTAGCAACTCTGTGACCCTGGGCAAGTCACTTAATCCTACTTGCTTCAGTATCTTCATCTATTTAATGAGCGAGAGGAGGAAATGGCAAACCACTCCAGTATCTCTGCCAAGAAAATCCCTAGTTGGGTCACAGAGTCAGGCATGACTGAAATAACACAAGAGCAACAAAAGAGTAGTTGGAATGTCTTTCTCTAATGTCCTCAGCTTGAGCTCCCATTCTGCATATGCTTCCCATCCTCGGCCCACCCACCATTAGCCTAGTGACTAGTATCCTAGTTCCATTTAATGAAATAATACCAATCAGTTCTTACAAAGAAATATTTACTTTGAAGATACGACAATAAAAATCTGTTCACATTTCCCCACAATGCCTTGAGATTATATTCTCCTAATTCCACTCTTATCTACAGGGAGAGTAGGCTCAGATCTAGTATGGTTTCTGCAGAGTATGAGTCCATCAAGTTCTTGTCAAAAATCTTGGATGAGGTCTGTCTCAGCTATTTCTGGGCTCGTTCCCAAAGGCTGCTCTTCATTCTCACATTCTTTGATAGTGATATTATTCTTTGATATTGGCTGCAAAACTCAGCAGGGATTTGACTTCTGGGCTCCTGGACTCTTTAGAAGCTCACTCTTCTGACCTGTAGAACCTTGAAAAGCTGGAGCTCCAGGTTGCTCTCCTTTATATAAAGTGAAAGAACAAACACCAGGGTAGACCTGTATTTATGGGGCCCCAAATTGGTCTTCCTTACAAGACCTTTCTCTTTTTAAAGCAATATCTCTTCATTTGACAACTAGAGAATGTTTATGCATTTCCTAAGTCTCTCAAAGATGCTTTTATAACTCTATAGGAAGTAGGCTTCTCAGACTCTTCAATATGGGGGAATTATATAAGCTGAGCATTCTTTGCCTGTGCCAGACCCCTATTATACCAGAAAGGTAGGAAAGCCAGATTGTAAAGGGCTTTACATGCTAAGAGAAGGACTTTGTATTTTAGTCTAGAGGCACTGGGGAGCTACTAATACTTCTTGAGCGGAGGAGAAATGGTAAGACCAATGCTTTAGAACTATCAATTTGAGAGAAAGAAATAGAGAGGAAAGAGACTTAAGGCAGAAATATCTAAAGGTATGATTTGCTTATTTCATTGCCAATTTCATTAACTTATATTCCTTCATATTGAATAAATATTGAATAAAATCATAGTTAATTAATTTAATTTGCAGAACTGCTAATGCTTGAATGAGAAAGAATATATGGAATATAATAGAAATAACTATATTTGAGACCAGCCTGGATTGCTTAGACACAAACCTAAATAAAGGAGTACTTTCAAAATTTGAACAAAAAAATGAAATAGAAAGATACTTTGTATAAATATTCTTGATATAATATGTCAATCTACCAATCTCTTAGTCTCAGATATTTTTTTTTGCTGTCCTCCATGCCTAAAATGTTCTGTCTCCTCATTTCCAGCTCCCACATTCCTTTAAATTCCAATTAAAACCATATCTTCTACAAGAAGCCCTTCATTATTCCCTTTAATTCCAATGTTTTTAATCTTTTCATTATTTTCTATTTATCCTGCATATAGCTTGTTTGTATATCAAGAGCAGAGACTGTCTTTTGCTTCTTTTTGTGTCCCTGATATTTAGCATAGTGCCTGACACATAGCAGAAGCTTAATAAATCCTTATTGACTGACTCTTATTGACTTTAAATTAATTCATTCATAAAACCACTTAGTAAGTTCTATCTGTATACAAAATGCTCTTGGGTTATGGAAAGGGGATAAACAAAGTACTTAAGGTATGATCTCCGCCTTCATAAAACTTACAATTTAACAATGGGCATAAACCATATATGTATATTCATATGCATACACACAGTAGTACTATATATATTTATATAAAATAGTACAGAATAGTATTTAAATAAGTGAATTAGAAGACAAAGCAATCAATTATTAAACATTTATTAAGCACCTGATATATGCCAGACTATGTCAAGAGTGACAAAGTGTTCTAAAAGGTCTAAGAAAGGGAAGACCAAAAGGGACTTCTATGGTTGGCAAAAAAAAGTTATCAACCAGCCTAGATTATAGAAATACAAGCAGACAGAAAATGGAATAAATCAATCACCATGCTGCTTTGAAAGCAGCATAGTATGTTGAATAGAGAATTGGCCTAGGAGCCAGGAAGGCATAGGTTCAAGTTCCATCTTTGACACATTCTAGGTATGTGGACCACTTCCCCTCTTAATGCTCCGGGCCATGCTTGAAGTTTTCAGAGAAAAAAGGTGCTGACCTGCACTGGTAAAAAAAAATTTCCATATCTGTAGTTCCTTATACCAGTGAAATCACAGGTCCAGTCCTTATGTGCTAGGCACTGGGGACACAAAACCAAAAATGAAAATTTCCCTAACCTCTAGGAGCTTTCATACTGTCATATAATACTTTATATATAATATTTTATTTATTTATTATATTTCTATATTATGAATATATTTATACAAATTTAGATGTTAACTATATATACACACATATTTACATATTAACTATTATTATTATTATCTACATATTGTGAAGATGGTATTAACTCTCCCCAGCCCATTTTTAGATTTCATCACCAGAAGCATATACACTCCACTTATTCTTTTTTTTTTAAACCCTTACTTTCTGTCTTGGAATCAATACCGTGTATTGGTTCCAAGGCAGAAGAAAGGTAAGGGCTGGGCAATGGGGATTAAGTGACTTGCCCAGGGTCACACAGCTGGGAAGTGTCTGAAGCCAGATTTGAACCTAGGACCTCCCATCTCTAGGCCTGGTTCTCAATCCACTGAGCTACTCAGTTTCCCCCTTTCACTTATTCTTAAGTATGGGGAAGTCTGTGACCCACGTGTGCTATGGTGAGTGATGAATCAGAAACCCACTGACTGCCCCTGGGCAGTCCTAAGCAAAACTATAACTGTAATTGGTCCACATAAAGTGGAAGGAAGGCACAGGAAGTGATGAAAGGAATGGTCTTTAAAAGTGACACGAACTTCCTGTGAACAGCTCTTTCCACTGAAAACTTGATCTTGAAGGAGCTCTATCTTGGGGACCTCAAACTGCTCTTTGATTTTCCCTTAGAGATATTGGGTGAGTGAAAAAGGTTGACTCCCTTTCCTGGCTTTTCTAGCCTCCAGAGAGGCCCCTTATCTTGGAGGGGGCCTCATGGCTAAAACCCTTGTTTAATTTACCTTTGGTCCCTCTTTTCTGGGGCCTCTGAATCCCTGTCAGGTTCAGACCAGGTTAGAGTAAATATTTACTCTCTCTCATTTCCTTACTTTCCCTCTTTCCCTCTATTGTATAAATAAATTGTTATAAAGTCATTCTGGCTTGAGTAATAATTTCTGGTGACATTACTCTTATAAATTTATTCATCCAACCCTTCAATTTTTAACCCTTATGATATCCACAAAATAATACAAAATCTATATGAATAATAGTAGCTAATATTTATATAGTGCCAAGCACTACATTAAGCACTTTACAAATGTTATCTCATTTGACTTTCACAACAACCCAGTAAAGTAGATGCTATTATTAGCCCTACTCTACAGATAAAGAAACTGAGACAGAAAGATATTAAATGACTTGCCCAGGGTCACACAGCTGGGTAAGTATCTGAAGCTGGATTTGAATTCAGGTCTTCCTGACTCTCTGAATTATTCATTGGTGGAGAAGGCAATAGAAGATGGGGTATGCAGTATAAATAAGGTCTCAGGTTGGAGCTAGTTCTTGCATTTAGCTTTGATGGACACTATTGAATCTCAAAGGTGGTGGTGAGAAGGGTGCATTCTAGGAATGGGACCAGTCTATGTAAAAGAGTCAGAGAGATGGAAAATGGAATGTCATGTGTGAGGAACAGCCAGAAGGGCAATTCATGCATGAAGGAGATTAATATATAATAAGCATTGACATGTGAGTTAGAATCAGGTTGTTATCTAGTAATTTAAATACCAAACAGAGTCTTATATTTTATCTCAGAGGTAATAGCAAGCCCCTGGAGTTTATTTAGTAGGGGAGTGATGTGGCCAGCTCTGTGCTTTAAGAATATTACTTTGGCAGCTGCATGGAATATGGATTGGAAAAGAGATAGACTTGAGAAAGAGAGACCAATAAGTCTCTAATTATCTGGAAAAGATGTAATAAGGGCCTGAACTAGGCTCATAACCATGGGAGTGGAAAGGAAACAAATGTGAGATATGTGTTAGAGAGAGTTGACGAGACTTGGAAGCTGTTGGGATCTGTGGGGTAAAGGAGAATGAGGAGCTAAGGATAACTTCAGAGCTGCAAACCTATGTGCCTAGAAGGATGGCTAAAAATAGGGAAATTCAGAAGAGGGTGGAAAACAGTGGTCATTCTATCAACTTCTTAACTTACCTCTCCTCATTCCACCCCTGATCTTACCTTTTATTTCCTGACATTATCAACCTTACCTCCTACTACATTCTACTCAAACTCTTGTCTCTGGAAAAACTAGGTAACAGTATATAGAATCCTAGATCAGAGTCAGGAAGATTTGAATTTAAATACAACCTCTGATATGTATTATATAAGAGTTAAAATAAGAGTTTAGACAAAATAAGAGAGCAACTTTTAATAATTTAAGTTTTAATGAGAATATATTAGAGTTGTAAATCAATATTATCCTTTTAAGCCAAAGAAAACTTCCAGCAGTTTTAAACAATTAACAATTTAGTTTAATTAACATAGAGATAGTAAAATGAATATAGTAAAGGAGAGAAATATAGGAAAGAGGTAGAGAAATAAATTTCCTAATACCTAACTAGCTATCCTATAACTGCCTATAATTACTATTTAAAACAACCTATATTTACCTATAACTGCCTATAACTACTGCTAATAACAACCACCTCATAAAGTTCCAACTAAATCCACCCAATCAAAACCAGCCCATTCAGTATTTAATCCAACCCCAAATAGGTTTGTCAATGAAGACCAGCCACCTTCCAAAAAGTTCAAGAAATAAAAAATCCTAACAGCCCAAACCAAAAGCCATAAACCCAAAAGGCAAAAAGCCCTCTAAAGGCTAAAGCCAAAAAGCCCTCTCAGTAAGCTCAGGCCCACCTTTATATTCTAGCACCTAAACTCCAACCACCAACTAATCACCAACCCACCAGCAACCAACCCCCGACAATCAACTCATGCCCCACTTCCCCACAACTGCCAGACCCAACTGTCAGTAACTGACCCAACCCCCCCCCCCCCCCATTGCCCTTTGGCCCCTTTTATAACCTTCTCCTACCTTACTTCCTGTCTCTATGGTTCCTCCTTCCTATAGCTATGGTTTCTCTTTCCTATCTCTATGGTTTCTACTTCCTGTTACTATGGACTGGTTCATCCCTACACATCTCTATGGTAAGAGGACCTCCAAGTCCCTCTTAAATAAAAAAAAAGAATAAAGAATTTCTTTTTACAATTAGCTGTGTGACCCAGACAAGTCACTTAATATTTGTTCACTTCAGCTTCCTCATTTATAAAATGAGGATGATAGCACCTTCCTCCCAGAGTTGTTTTGAAGATAAAATGATAGTATTTGCCAAGGTCTTGGCGCCTAGTAGGCTTTCTATAAATGTTAACTATTAAGTATTTCAAGTTCCTTCATTAGATAAAGCTGCTCAAGAGCAGGGTCTATCTTTGGATCTTTAGTGCCTAGGACAGGACAACACACACACACACACACACACACACACACACACACACTATGTTGAACATACTACCACAAATCAGTGTTAGTTGAATTGGATCCATCATCCTTCCCTTAATCTACTTTACATTCTCATGTCTTGGCCTTTGTTGATTGCATTTCCCAAAGTTTGTCCTGAAATGCTCTTTTCCCTTTCTATCCATTCCAAAATGATTTTACAATTTAATTCCCTCTCCTACAGAACTTCAAGCCCATAATCCTAGCCTCAAAGAGGAATCTATTAGAGGTCCTCGACAATATTCACTTGAACTGTTGTAACAGTCCCTTAACTGTTTTCCCCCTCTCTAGCCTTTCCTTCTAATCTATCCTCCCACCAACAGATTGATTTTTATTAATAATGTACAAATGTGATCATGCCACTCTTCTGATCAGAACCCTAAAAGTAAAAACTCCTTTTACCCTGGCATTCAAAGCCTTCTAATATCTTCCACAACATTTGTCATGACTTTGCTCACTTTATTACCCATGCCCAGAATGACCTCTTCCCCTTCCTGAGTTCCTATTCATTTTTAAAGAACTAATTGAAATGTCAACTTGTCATATTGTCATATAAGATTATGTACATAATTTTTATTTAATTATGTTTATATATTATATGTGTTTACATGCATATAAATGTTAACTATGTATATTTTACACACATATAATTGTTAGCTTCTGTATAGTGCCAGCTACGTGCCAAGTGCTATGTTAAGCACTTTACAAATGTTTAATCTTCACAACAACCCAGGATACTCTCTTTGCTGGATTTTTGTGATGTTCTTCTCTCTTGGTTTTTCTACCTATCTGAACACTTCTTTGGTGAATCATCATCCAAATCATGCCCCATCCCCCAACTGTGGGTGTTCTCCAAAGTTCTGTTTTTCTCTGTTTAACATTTCTTGGTGACCCCATCAACTCTCATGGGTTTAATCATCACCTTTTTTATGGATTTATATAACCA